>NW_027210976.1:0-227500 GCF_029030835.1 Brachyistius frenatus
GAGTGTTCAGGTAGATGTAGTTCATGTCTGGAAGGAAAAACACATCAATAAAACGATGAAACATCATCAGAGTCCATCAGAAAGACTGGGTCATCTTCATCTACAATCAATCAGTCTATAATCATCTTCATCTATGGAAATAAATCTCAACATATTTCATTACTTTCTTCTATTAAAATGACATCTTTTCATTATAAACTGTTTTCAATCAATCCATAGTTATTGATCTTTGATATCACCTGTAAACTTCGGTCCACTCTTCATCTTCTGCTGCGGAGGATCGACTGGAACACACAAACACTCCTCAGTCCACAGTAAACAGACAGTAAACTGTAAACACTGATTAAGCCCCTCCCAATGTGTAAAGTCTTCCAGACTGCAGCACCGCTCTTACAGGTTCCGGTGAACCAGGTCCTGAAGTCCTGCAGGGACACGCCTCCCGTCCTCTTCCTCTTCCTCTTCCCCCGGTCCTCCAGCCCGTCAGGAACCTTGTAGCACTTCCCTGAAGATAAAGAGGAAACACAATCAGCGCTCTGTAACACTCAGGCCTGTTTACACACCTAACAGTCGCCAGGGTCACCTGGTTTAAAGGCTCTGTCCTCTCCGACGACGGCGTACAGGTCGTGGAACCTACAAACATCCACCTGAGACGGATACACACATTAACCCTTTCATTTCACAATAACATACATAGGAGAGGTTTCAGAGGAGAAAAATCTGTCAAAAGAAAAAAATTACAAATTTCATTATCTAGGTTAAACAAAAATTATTCTGACAAAAGACTAACAAAGAATGAAGTCCCTTTAGAAAGAAAACATTTAAGTTCAAATTTTAATAGAAAAGATGGAAAATTGGAAATAAAGTCTTAATATATTTGATAAATAACCGTACAGCATGTTATAATTCAAATAGTCTGACACGAGACAGAGCTCAATTTTATGGGGGCAGCGGGAGGAAGAATGTATAGAGATTGATCATTGATTCATTTAGCAAATTCACAAATCTTAAAACACTTTTTTGGAAGTTCTGTCACAAACTACACCTCAGATTACAGAAGTAGAAACGTAGCGACAAGCACAGAAGACTATTTTTCTTTTTAAAAAAACTAAGAGGACAAACCACTCTCTTTTCATTTCATTTCATTTTTTTTATTTGGATTTGAAAATACTTACCACCTAAAAAAAAAAAACAGTTACAATGAACAGGGATCAAAGCCCAAATTGGATCCTGGTCCGTCCCTCGAGCAAGGGACACACAATAGGAGAGAGTGGGGCTGGGGTTACCGGGCTGGGGGCACGACCGTGCATCCTCTCTCATCCATTCAGTTGGACGGGAGGATCAATTCATCAGTCTCCTTACCCTAACCCTAACCCTTAAAGCCCATGAAGGACTCTACAAGTGTAAAATATCAGGATCAGGAGAATCACCAGACTGCTGGCTGGTTGAGGAAAGAGGAGCCTCAACCTGTTTTCAAAAATGATTTTTAATTGTGCCTGCTTTGACCAGTGATGGTGCTCTATTTATGGAAAAGACACAAAGGTTAGCCTGTGTTCACGTATGAGAAAGTACATGCTCTTCTCAAGGAAGTAAACTCTCATTTAGAGCAGTGAATAACCAGGATTGCATTACTTTATAAACACTTTCATTTTTACGGGCAAACTTTCATAACATCCATTATTACTGTTCAGATTATAAAGATTAAATATACAATGCATTAACAAAATAGTTACAAAGGCAATACGGTTTACAAAAAAAGTCCTTATTTGTGCCAGAGTATAAAGCAAAGTTACAAACACTGAAAAAAAAATGTCCTTCAAACTCTGCTCGGTAGAGATGATATTGGTATTTCTGTCTTTAACACCTCCTGAGATTGCCTTCTGATCAAGTACCTCATAAGACATCAGTGAACATGAACCACAACATGATATGTCCAACTCTAAATAGCAGCAGCAAACTGTCAACAACATTTAAGCAGTAAAGCCAATAAATTCAGCTTGGGGCTGCAACCAATGCAAATTTTCATTATTCATTGACCTGTCCATTATTTCCTTGATTTATCAGTTAGTTAGCTGTTTGGTCTTTCAAATAGCAGAACATGCTCAAAAATGTCCACCAGTGTTTCCCAAAGCCCAAGGTGCAGCCTGAAATGTCTTCTTCTGTCCCGACAAACAGTCCACAACCAAAACATATTCACTTTATTATCATGGAGGACTAAGAGAAACACAAGATATGAATATTAAAATAGTTCATGAAGAATTGGGTCAATTAACTAATCAATTAATCAAGTCATCATTGCAGCTCTAGCTTATAGTCATAATATCAAAATAAATGTGTACATAACTGGAACTGTAAATATGAAAGCAGCAGATATATGATTTTTTTTTTCTTTTTTTTTTCTTTTCTTCTCTCCTTCACCTGTGTGAAAAGTGAAATGGCAGTTTCTCAGGACTTATTTGGCTTTTTGCAAAATGTTTGGTATCTTTTGCTGCCCTGATACCAAATGTGGACCAGAAGCCTGCAGCCATTTTGGAACATTAACAGTACTTGTAAGGCACAGTCTGTGATCGAAATGTAAACAAAGGGTTAACAACTACAAAGACTTTAAATGAAATCAGAACATGCAATAAAAGCCAAACTAGCACTTTTTCAATACAGAGTAAAACTGAAAACACATCAAAGGTATTCATGTTTTATAGTGCTATTAAATATTGATCTACATCTATAATGTTGTCAAAAATTTCTGTTAAAAAATAACATTATTTATTATTGCCAATCACAACAAAACTGAAATTTACCTGGACAGAAAATGAGAGATTGGGCCTGATATACTAAATTAAACTTTAATCCACCAATTAAAAGTTATCTTGGGATCTTTTCAGTCAGACTGTTTTTAAAGTGCTGACATGATGAACTGTTGTGCCCTGACTGAAAACAGACCACAATGAGGTAGAACATTAAGTTTTACCAAGTACATAGCTGGTAAAAGGATCATTTCAATATTTCACAACTGCAATAATAAAGTCAAACTACATCAGAAATTTAATACTGCCACTGAACTAAACTTTGGCTCCTTCATTTGTTACAGAAAAGCTCTGACTTGGCATTTTTGGAAGACATGATGATGATAATCAGGGCTTCCCCTGAGAGCATCTCGGCTGAAAAGGTGCAGCAGTAAACGGGTCGGTCAGACCTCTCCCCCCGATGGTCCAGGAATGCAGAGGCCCCACAGCGACCGAGCTCACGGCGGCCTGCTGACCGATCCTGGAGACGACCCGGTGCACCGCCACCGGCTGCTGAAGCAGAGGCGTCTCAACTGCTCGCATGCTGACGAGCTGATAGGCAGGAGGAGGTGATGCTTTGACTGGGTGACACTGTTTGCTGGTCTGGATCTGCTGTGTACCACACTTAAATGCGTGGGTGGTAATTGGAGCAGCTTTGGTGGTTTCCTGCCTCTTCCCAAACGGAGCCTGAAGGAAAACATCACATGTCTCAGCAGGTTTATCAGACACAGAGCTGCTGCTGCTGCTGCATGCCATCTTGCTTTCTTTTGCTGGTGTTTTAAAGGGGGCCAGCTGGAAGACATCAGAGGTGACTGGGCTGCTGGGAGGCTGGGACTGGGATTCTTGCTTGACGGGTATGAAATGAAGACTGGCGTGAGGAGTTTCAATGGTCTGCTGTTGAATGCTGCGTTCATCACAAGGAAACATGTCAACACATGCAGCGTTGCTCTGCTGGATCCTCAGCCTTTGTTTCTCCTCGGTGAACTGGACGGGAGCCGCAGTGCGGGTGCGGGTGCGGGCGCGGGCGGTTCGTAGTTTACTATTGCCCAGCTCCCTCTGCAGGTCTGCATGCGGACGAGACGGAACAAAGGTCAGATAGGAAGATGAACTGTATGCTTAGGAGCTTTCATGACTTTTTCAATGAAGTGGCCTTTCTTTTCCCATTCTCTGGCATTTTACAATTCTATCAGTGATGTTAAACAGAAAAACATGTTTCATTTAAACCAGTGGTTCTCAACAACCACATTTTTACTCTGTCATTAAGTCGTGACACAAATTTTACACATTTTCCAAAAAATTACTTAACAGACAAATAGTGCAGTAAAAATATACACTGTTACTAAAATAAACCTAAGGAGCTGATCAAATAAAAAGGAAGACTTACCTTGGATG
Source organism: Brachyistius frenatus (assembly GCF_029030835.1). Lineage (NCBI taxonomy): Eukaryota > Metazoa > Chordata > Actinopteri > Embiotocidae > Brachyistius > Brachyistius frenatus. The sequence continues at coordinate 4,173 of NW_027210976.1, forward strand.
ACAGGTATATATGTTTTTTTTAAACAAGTTTGGTGTAGCAAATTACATTTTTGGAATATAAATTGAACAATATGAAATATGGATTAAAAGAAGATTTATTGTGAACTGAGCCAAAAGACAGACATATCTAACCCTAAACCTGTTTAAAAATATTTCAGTGAAAGACAACTATTAATGTATTAGTTTGAGTTGTTATTGCCATGACAACGTTGGCAGCAAACAGCTACTACACACGCTGTGTCATGGGAACTAAACATCCTTCGAAATAAAAGCGCAGCAGGAATAGTTATATACATTTTAAAAGTTGTTGTTGTTGTTGTTGTTTTTCCTTTAACATTTCTGTTATGCAAACAAGTCCCACTCAAAACGACCCACATTTTACATCACAGCCAAGAGACACAGATTTAAACAGAATAAAGAGGAAAGAAATGTGGAACAGAGACTCAAAATCATGGTTCAGTTACACTGTTGCAACGCAATGTTATTATCTTTAAATAGTGTGGCTGACGTGATCTTCATGCAAATGAAGATACATCAATTCATCTTTTTTAAAGCTTAAATTTAAAGAAACACGGTTGTGTTTCTTTCAAATTTAAATATCTGCTGCTGCTGATCTTTGGTGGACATACTAATAAAAACACTTTTTATAATAATGTAAAAATAAAAAATGGATTAAGATTGTTACAGAACAAGAAGATGATGTTGGGTCTTACCCGAGTAGAATTAAAGTGTTTTCCAAGCAGATTCTTAGTGCATTACACATTTTAACTTATTCCTACATGATGGTACATTTCAACATTTACCAGTTTATTAAGATACTCAGTGGTAACTTTTAATTTAAGCCTTTAGCCTTCTCACCAAAGTACATCAGGTGCATATCTTTGCGTGAATGTCTGATGAGAAACACTTCATGTGGAATATATTTGAGAAATTCTGCAATAGAAAGATCATTATGAATACAAATTTACATATATTTTTTGTGATGCTGCAAAGACAGACAAACTGTTGCCATCCTTTTACCAGAAGATAAAATCAGAATCAATACTCAACACATTGACATTCACATTTGAACTTTATTTGCCATCCCTTTAGAATTATTTAGTTATCTCACAAAAATAGAAGGAGCACACGATATCACAGCTCTGACGCAGGTTTGGGCCATAATGACAGGAGGCGTCTCAAAACACTCAATGGTAGGTATCGGCTAATCGACAGCTTTCACTTTAGGCAAAACAACAGAGGGAACGAGGGGCTTCTGGTTCACATCGTGGACTCGTCTTACTCGGCTTTACTGATTACAACAGCACACTGGTGGCTACAGGGAGAGAGCTCGGGAGTTGCATAGGTTCAAAAAGTAACTGCAAACCACTGAGCTGTTCAGTGAAAGGGTGAGAAAGAGGATGATACAAAAAAAATATACCTCTTCAACTGCAGTAAATACACCCAAGAGTTTTGAAAACAGCTTCCTATGTCACGTTTCTGCAAATATTTTGGGTCCCAAATTATTTTTAATTCAAAATACATGTGCATGTTCTAGTCAAAATATTCAGGGGCCAGATAGAAACAGGGAAATAACAGAAACCAATATGTATGTTATTACCTCAATACCACAACACTTCTTGACCTTTAATATTTAAAGATGATGTGGATCAGTCACAAAGTGCACTCCATGCTTTTGGCACTGTTCCCAGATTCAGAATTGTAGGATTCAAAGTACTGTACTGCTGCATTGGTATGAATCATTCAAAGAGCTCCTTACATTTATGATATAATAACCAACAATTTGGGCACTTTATCAGCATTAAAATACAGTATGACTGGTTTGTTTCTCATTCTAAAAGCTTCTTTGGCTTAAATCATGATCAAATAGTAAATCCTCATTATTCTAATTAATATCTCTCAATTACTTTCTCATTTTAAGTACATCTCTCAAAAACGCACTGTAACAGTTAGAGTGTGCTTTTTTAATTCCTGTTTAACGTGACAAAATGGAAATAAAATCGTCATCTTCCCACTGTAATCAACACCTTAGTTTGATCCTCCAGAAACCTCTATATTGCTGACTGGAGCTGACACTATCTAAACCTACACAGCTGACTTACAGGGATGCTGTCTGATCATCAAACCACAACTACAGCAGCAGAGCCGTGTCCTCACACAGACCTTTCCACACCTCACAGAGCCCCTCACACATGACGCATCAAACACGTTCTGTAATTCAGTAAACTGTAATGTGGTGCGCAGACTTCCAGAGCACAGTGAGACCATGGAGCAGTGAGCCAACACTGTACATTTCCAGCTCTGACTACCTGAGAGAATTTCGGTGGGGTGGGGGCGGGGCCTGTGCTTTCAGAGATTCTAATGACAACGTGGCCGTCGCCAATTTGCAGCAAACAACAACACAACACATCCAACAACTCGGGACTCCACGCACACGCACACATACTTATCATAACACTGTATACCAACACACGTGAACGTGACATTCAACAACACTGCCATGCTTTTTTTTCCGATATGAACTCTGTGATTACTACAACCGGCAAAGCAGAACAAAAACGCTTTGCGAAGCACAAGTTCAAACGAAAACAGGACTAAAATCCACGCGGTTAAACTCCCACTTTCCAGAAGACTGTTTTGAGTAAAAATATAATCCTTCATCAGTCCATGTAAACTAACAGAACACAGGCTGACGTTCTTTTCACAAAGGTGGAATAAGACATAGGGTTCAGCCTAATCTTCCAGATCAAACAAAGACTAGGGTTATCATCTATACAGTTTAATGTACTGACAGTTATTGAGTAGCTATAACCAAGACAAAAAAAACCTTCTCAACACACAATTCCACAAAGAGGAATGAAATATTTATATAGATTATTCTTCAATAGTATTGAATGATTATGGTGTTAAGAATCATAGATATATTTTATTATAGACTAATATTTATTACTTACATTCATTCTCTAACACTCTATTCATATTAACATGTATTAACAGGAAAACAATGTCATATATATATATATATATATATATATATATACGAGAGAGATTTCACAAGTAAAGCAAAATGTTTTCCACAAGTAAAGCTTTATGACAATGACTTCATATATATACGGTCTGGGTAAGAGCCTGCAGGGTTGCAGATATCTATTTACATAAATCAGGAGTAAACAAATGAAAGGAATGTAGGAAGGATTGCACAATGTGGAATGAATGTGTTGATATTTAAGGAAAATAAATGTTTTAAATTACATGTTTGACTGTTTCTGTTAGTGCCGAGAAATGACCCAAATAGTCATGAATGTTTGCTCTATATATAATTGCTACTGTGTTTCTACTATTTCCTATTAGTGTTGATTATTCAAATTATTTTCATGCAATTCTATTAATATGGCACGCTGCTATTAAAACAATTAAATGACCCTGATTTGTCATTTAAAGGCGAGCTATTGCTTGCCTAAAGAGAGAAAACAGAAACAACAAGAAGCTCAAAAGAAGAGCAGGTGATAACGGTGCTGCCTTCAAATGGGGTGGTATTTACCATGTTCACGAGAAGAGACCATGTGAACACAACCTCCTGTGGTATTCACGACCTCAGGCCACAAGATTTTTTGAAAGCTCAGAGTTCTCCAGTTGTGACGTGTTTGCTGACGTTTTCAGATGACATAGAAGTTCATTTTTCCTTGGATAATCATTTAATATATAGTGATTTTAGGGATGAGTGGTAATACATCTGAGAAAAATGTTGCTGTTCCAACGTCTTCTCCCTCTGTCATTATGCCTTTGCATTCCCTGCATTACGTTACTTACAAGCAGCAACCAACAGTGACGTCACCCATTGGTTTAAGAACTGCCATTCTGAAGCCTTGAGTTTGGATTTTGGCTGCCGTCATCTTGTTTCTACAATATTTGGATGAGCTGGGAGGGAAGTGAGCGGTGGATCTGATTTGATCTGATTGGGAACCCGAGGACACTATGCTCGACCACAGATAGCGGAAACCTGACTACACCACACACCTCTCAATCAGAGTCTCGCCCCAAAAAATACCGCTTTTTGAGGCCTAATTTCTAATTAACGATGGGATTATTTTCGGATGGACCGATGGAACTAATAAGAAGGAATGACTTTCATGAATGACACCAAATTGACTCGGGGAAAACATTTACTGAGTTTGCATTTCATGAAAGAAGTTGAATGGGAGTTTATGGAGCCAGAGCTGTTTTGGAGCCGACCCTTAGTGGCCTTCGGTGGTATTGCAGTTTAACGAACTTCCGCATTGGCCTAATTTTTCTGACCTAAAAGCTATGTTCACTTGTATATACAGTCTGTGGTTACTCACCAGCTAACTTGCTAAATTGTTAGCCTCTGTAACTTCTAGTTGCCATCCATGTTGCCTAGCAGCAATATTCTCACAATTTAACCACGTCAACACCAACCATACATGACCTCACATCTCATAACACGACCTCACGAGTTCCATTTGAAGGTAGCATGGTTACAGGTTGTCTGGGAAACGAGTTCACATTGAATGATTATTTGTGCCGTTTAGCAAATCCACTTTCAAAACTCCAAACATTTGCTTCTCACATTATTTTATGGCACTTCACCGTTGTGTTTCTGCCCCTTTTCTTCACAGATTGTAACTTCATTTGATGGGTTGTTTTTTTTGTCTAATCTATAGCAGCTTTAAATTGTTAAAGGTATTCCGTCGCACAGCCCTGATAGAGGTAGTAACATTTAAGCAACTGTGCTAATTCAGGCTACATGACTAAGTTTCAAAGAAGTTTTGCATTTATAGAAATGAACCTCATTTGAACAAATGGTCATTTAATTCTTCCATGTTTTTTTAAAAGTGTAAATAAATCTGGGGAGGAGAATTTAAAAAGGCAAACGACGACAAATTCACTCGTGCACGATAATAACTACAACCACTTAGAAGAACTATGCCTATAATACATCACAACAATGATCTTCTATTGTTTGCTATTAGACATAATGCAGTATTGTTGAAACAAACCGGATAGCTGTGTTATATCCTGATTGACAAAAAGAATGAATGGAGACTACAACAAAGAGAAAAAGTGAGGATGAGAGATGAAGAGAAGCCAGATACGGTGATCGATGCAGTGGAGAGGGCAGGAATGAAGCAGCACTGACAGGCGAAGGATGTTTCTACTGTTGGAACTACAACAAAGATGATAGGCAGAGGGTGCAGGAAGCTAGGTATGACAATAGTGTTGATTGTTGTTATGCTATGCCAGTCTATAATCCAGTGTTACAGCTTCTACGGGGAGGGGAAGGGGCCGCCTACAAGTCGATGAGCTGGTCCACCAGCAGCAGGGAGCGGGCCAAGCTGGGCAGGCTGGATTCAGAGCCACCACTGTTACTGCGCGAGTGGCCTCCTGAAACTGGCCGGAGGAGAGACAAGGGGAAGGCGGGGATGGGGACGTGACGAGTACAAGCAAACAGAAGGGAGGAGAAGCAGAGGAGCGGGAGTCACAAGAAGCAAACAAAGCAAGTCAAAGAGGGGGAGAGAGGTCAAGAACGAGAGAAAAGAGAAAGAGACAGCAGAATTTACCCATTTACCTCTAGTGGTTATCAAACATTCTTAACTTTGTGTGTGAAGATGTAAAAATGGTACATGTAACTGAGCCTCTTATCAGTAAGCTTCACTGCCTTCAGTTACAAGTGTGGAGAACTAGGACGTGTCTGTGATGCTAATCACCATTTCGACCCACCTGTGCTTCCTTCAAGAGACAGTAAAGACCTACCTTGGGAATTCTTTCGGCCTGTGACGGGAATAGGATCAAACTCATCCTCTGTGCCTGCCTCTGCACCGGCCTGCTGACACTCAAAGTCTGAGATCAGAAGAGACGAGTCTGCGGGGAAGGATGATCATTTTTATTAGAGCACTGTAGAGTCTAAGCTTCTTCCACACACAGTTTAGGACAACAGCAATGACACCAGCTACGGTTCTTCCTTCTTCAATGTGACAAACATATTCATAAAATCAGCAATTAATGAACAAAACACATCCGCTCCTCTCCAGTGGTACACGGCCCGTATGACAAGATATTATGAGGATAGATCAGTGGTAATTATTTTGATGCAGCTGGTGCACACAGTCAGGCTGATTTGGAGTTGGCACTGTCAATAATAGTCAAATGCTTTTGTTCAGCAGCCAAGGACGAAAAGAAGAAACTACAGCTGTGGATTTCTCAATGTGGGACATGCAATACAGTGTTACAGACAATATCAATCAAAGGAAGCACTTACGTTTTACGTTTTTTTACAGAAAAAACATGAAAGTGAATCCATACAGATGAGAATTATTCACCCACCTTTAAATATCAAACCTTTATGAAGTTAAGAAGATGAACATAACAGCTCATCACGATAAATGTGCATTAGATGTTAAACTTTGGTGAAAATGCTTCTGATGCCACCCAGTGGTAGATATTTTCCACTTGATGCACACAATAGGTGCTTTTTTTGAACGAATCTGTTATTTGTCCCACTACAACTGCTGAATCAAAAAAGTGTGTCAATGTGATACTAGACTTGTGCGAAGGATGCTCTTGTGTATCCTGGCTCACCCAGGCCGCCGTCTTTCTCTTCTTCCAAATTAACTGTAATAAAGGAACTGAAATGTCAATTCCAGTTATAATGGTGGACCAGAATGATCTCCAGATCACCCAAGTTGCACCGTGGCTTTATTAACAAATCGCTAGTACAAGTCAGTTAAAGTAGTGAGCTAAATCAGCTTCAGCACAATAATTAAAGAGCATTTTAACACAACTGCAAATCTCTATTTTGTATGGTTAGCTGCTGATGTCATTCTTATTCTTCAATACCACTGCTGACAACACAGTGTCTATTGATAAGTTGCTGTAGTAAACTACAGCCGAAATGTGTTTACTCTGTCCTCCCCCACAGCTCAGCCTGCCAGCGGCAGACAATGAAAGTCAGACAACAACATGGCTGAGAGGAAGAGGAGCATTTCTGTTATTTTCCTAAAGACCTTTTTCTTCATTTTGATAATTCTTACATATTAAGAATTTATTGAGAAAGAAATGTTTCTTTTAAAAATCTTCATTGTCCCTGTTGCTTATACAGTAGATCTGTGTTGCCTTAAATTGTTGCTTTAAATACAGTTCTAGCAGCGCGTGGGATGTCACTCCCTCCTCTTATAAAATTCTTACAACTTACCCGCTTTAGGCTGTGCCGAGTCTCCAGACAACAGGCTGAAATCATCCAAAGCAGAGGAAGCCGAGATGGGAGCAGAGGAGACGGAGGAGGTGGCGCTGCTTGCAGCCGGAGGGCCAGACGGACCAGAGATCAGTGAGCAGCCCAGGAGAGAGTCGTCTGCAGTGAGATGGCCTGGACCAGGGCAGAAAAAGACAAAGGAGAGGGCAAAGTTTTGTTATTGTTGAAGCACAAGAACAAGAAAACAGATCAAGTTTGTGACAAAATTTCCTTCTACTATTTACAATCTGTACTATTACAAGATCGTCACAAGAAAAAAATATCGGCACTCTCGACGTTATACACAACGTAGGTGAAGATAGATAAATAACCTTCTCTTAACTTATCAATAGAGGGTATACAAACACAGGAGAAATATCCAGAGGGTACAGCTTGTTTACAAACGCCTTTCTATACATTTTTCATGACATGTTGTCTTTCTTTGCTACAAACCTCTCATCCACTAACTAAGATATTTTACAACGATTGTCACTATATAAATTGAGACATGTTTTTGGCCACTTGGTGGCAGCAAAAATAAACTGTGAATACCATTGAAATATTGTCACTTTTCAAGCTACTGATAAATACTGATAAACTGGAAATCCGTGACATATTTAGGAGGACACCTCGACCTGGCTGGACAGATAGTATCCTGCTTTTTCTATGAAAACAGCTTAATGCTGTGTCTGACAACAATGCTGAAGACAGTGATGAGAGTGGACCAAAGCAGAAAACCAAAACAGCTGAGCTGAAAGATACTAAAAAGCTGTGTCAAGTTGAGGAGAACTGCAGAGGCCGGATATAATCTCTGTGCAGGCAGTCCTTTCACAAACATGGTCACATTGGATTCAGTCTAAATAAAAAGTATTGATCATATCAGCTTTAAATACAGACTGATGAGAAAGTGTGCTCTACATAACATTTACACTACTGTTTACACACAAAGAACAGCCTTAACTGCAGACACAGGTTGGTATCGCACCTAAACTCCCATTAAGGTTAAGCTGTACTCCATACCATGAAAAGTTTTCTATACTTTTGTTTTTGGATTTAACACTTACTGTAAAAAAACTAAAATCTTCTGTAATCAAATGCATTTTGAAGCACATAAACCTGGACGCACACACACACACACACACACACACACACACACACACACACACACACACACACACACACACACACACACACACACACACACACACACACACACACACACACACACACACCTTTTGCAGACTCTTCCACAGAGCCACCAAAGGGATCAGACAATGACAGGAGATCAGGAAGCAAGAGAGAAGATGTATCTGGAGATTTGAGTCCTTCAATCAGCTTCTCTAAAGGCCAACGAAGAGGGAGAGAAATAGAAAAGAGACATTTGTGAGCAAAGTATAAAAACAGTTGTAGCAAAAATGTAAAGTTGCTCACACACAGCTGAAAAAGTAGCAGGGTGTTATTTGAATTAAATTAAGAATTTACAGGCAAAACAAATCATATGACAACAACAGAGAAAATTGTGTGTTGTTGGAGGCACACAGGCTTCTGATCATGCACCGAATGTTAGGATAATGTACTTTTGTATCATTTTTTTTAATGTTGTAATTCATTTTAATTTAAAATTAATTAAAACAATCTGCACGATTTTTCCATGTTTCTGATTTTCCTACATAAACTCAAAGGTTTTTCAGAATTGTTGCTATAATTTATTTAGATAACTAAATTCATATTTTATACTGTGAGTATGTGTGAGAGTATCAGTTTTAACTCAACTAAGAAAAAGCCCATAGAAACAGGTATTTGTGTGTACAATATTGATCCACAGAAAGATATATTTACCAGGTGTCTCTGACAGTTCGAGGATATGGAAAGGATCTGGGACAGCCAACAGTGAGGCTTCTGATTCCACATTAAGAATGGCTGATGGTCTTTCAACTAGGAAGCAGAAGCAGAATTACCCAGGTAAGATTTATAAACCATGATATGAAGTTGCAAAATCAGGTTAAAAATATAATGTGGAAGAAACCTGGTGATGTTTGAATACAAATTATTCAAACCAGGTGGTAAAACACACAGCTTGAAATAAAGTCAGATGAAGTTAAGTTCAAGTTCTAAGTTCATTGATTTTCCTACATTGTCTTTTTACTGCAGTCTGAAACAGAATCTTAGCTGCAGGTCCCTTAAGTTACTGAGACTGTTATATATTTTAACTAACGAATGATACATTATTTTCACAGTTATCAGCATATTTTGTATGTGTTTATTCTAGCACTTCATCGAATGCTTCTGTTAAGTGCTTGTCTGAAATCACAGTTTCTTACAGCAAAATCAATGCATCACAATGGAAAAGTTTGGATGTTTTGTAGTTGGCATAATGATGGCACCAAAAGTTTTCTGGACCCGACAGGTTCAGGCCCATGGAGAACAAAAATTTAAAAAAAACACTAAGCCTGTAGGCTGTCGGAGGGTAAAATGTGAAATACCAGTTTCTTGGGGACCATCATCCACAGTTGAGCCCTGCAGACCTGGTATCAACTCCTCAGAAGATGCTGTCTCGGTATCTGAAGGTGGGTCTGGTAAACAGAAAATCCCCGAAATCTATTGTTTATCACAAATTAAAAATACTGCACACATTACATGAGCTTTCAGTGTTACCGTTAGCCTTTTTGTCATCTGCTTTGAATTCCTCTGCAGCGAGGTTGGAGAAGTTGTCGTCGTCAAAGGGGTTCCATGCTGGCTGGGTGGCGGTGTTGGTGGCACCACCAGAGGCGGGACCAGTGGGGGCAGCTTTGCTTTGGTCCTGTGCTGCATCACTAAGACCGAGCTGAACAGGCTGGATGGTGCTTGGCTGAGATGGAAGGGATCTGCAAGTAGAATATCATAAATAAAACAAGCAGAAAATGATAAATTCTTTGGGGTTATTCCAGTAAACATGGCACTTACTGATTAAGGGCAGCATCTCCATTAGCTCCTTGCGGCTGCTGTGAGGAGTCGCTCACTGGAGCTGCAGCGGCAGCGCTCACTGTGGCATCACTTGGTGTGCACTGGTGGCCTCGTTCTTCAGTTGTCTTTGGAGTAGCAGGTGGAGTCTGATCAAAAGAAGCATGGATGTGGGAAGGAAGCCTAAATATTTCATAGGATGTCTCACAGAAAGACTCACAGCTGAATGTGTTCAGAGGAGAGTGTTAAGACAAACATATTTATTCACGACATTTCCAATGTCTTTGGTCAATGAGAAAACTTTGGGAGGGACAGACACTTATTAATGATGGCTAAAATGAGAATGATACTGACATGCTCTGCAATGCTGAGGATGTTCAGAAATGGTTGGAAGCTGGGTTTTTAGCAGGGGGCCACTTACGGTCTCAGCTGATTTTTGGCTGATGTCAGTAGAGGCGGGCTGAGCCTGGGCAGCTGATGGTTGATTTATCTGCTGCTGCTGCTGCTGACTGGGGGCCTGTTTACTGGGAGACAGCTGAGCCTCTGGCTGCTGAGCCTGGCTGGCCTGCTTGCGACGAGATGGGCGCTGAGGTGGGGCCGGGCTGGACGGAGTCTGTGCTGCTTGCTGGGAGTTGGAGCTGACCACAGAGGAAGATGTGGTCTGGGGCTGGACTGCTGGCTGTGCTTGTGGTTGGACGTCAGCCTTGGTCACCTGTGATGCTGCTGCTGCTGCTATCTCTGCAGCTGCAGTTGGCTGCACAGCCTGTCACACAAAGGTAAGTGACAGAATCTGCTGTCACTCAAAGGTCATATCTGCAAAGCAGCTTTGATTAACAAGAATAACAAAGGGTGCTAAGCTCCAAAAAACAACTCTTAATTCATGTATATGACAGGCTGATAATAAACAATGATTATTTTATTATATAGCCATAATTCAGTCTATATACCCAAAACCAAAGGTTATGACCACAAATCGCTTGTTTTAGAAAAACAGTAAACCCCAAAAATGTTTAATTTACAATCAGATTAGGTAGAGAAAATAAGTAAAAAGCAGCTTTTTGATGCCTAAATGATTTTCAAAACTGTTGCTGGTTGTTTATTTCTCTCAGTCAAAGTAAACAACTAATTGTTGCAGTGCCAGTTTAAAGACATGTGCATGTCCACCCAGACGCAAAATGCCAATGACGAGTTATGCTTTACTGAAGACATTTGCTCGTCTTTTTCCTTTTTACGGAATTTGCACAAATATAGATATGAGGCAGGATTTGTATTGATTTCCAACTCTAGAAAGCTCTTTTGGCTGTTTGGTGTAATTAGTCCGTGTATACCTGCTTCTGTGGAGCTGCAGCCTGACTTGAATTGTTTTGTGACTGGATGAGTGGCAGAGCTGAAGCCTGCGCCTTCTGTGACTGCAGAGCTGCAGCTGGCTGAGAGAGGTCTAAGCTGACTCCTGCGGGAGGTTAAAAAGAGCACTGAATACACATTAGTCAACAGCATGGAGATCATTCAATTTTAATACTTGCACAGATGCACAACAGTTTAAAAATGAAGCAATATAAAAAGGTTTATTTGCATGTTGAATAACAATATAATGCTCATGAAAAATGTATTAAAGAGGACTAAATAATCTGTTGAATGCTCAATAAATACATCAAAGCAATTTTTAACAGGTACAAAAACTGACATCACCTGAAGCAGCGTAGCACAGTGAGAGAGAAGCGGAGAAAATCATTTCATAATCACTTTGGGCCTGTGGTTAGATTGCTTTAATTTGCATGAGTCTTAACCTGAATACTTGATCTCTTCCTGCTGAGAATTACAGTATTCAATGTGTGCTCAAAAGGATTAGAGGGATTCCTGTATTCATGAACATCTTCATTCAAAAGATTGGTTTCTTTCCTCCTATGACAGAGAGGCAAGTAAGGACAGAGTGCTGTACATACCCACAGGCTGAGCCGCACCACCAGGGAGATTAGCCCGTTTGCGAGGGGTGAGAGCAGCAGGCTGGATGGGTAGGATGCCAGCAGCCGGCTGGGTATGTGCTGCTTTGGGCCTCTGGCGAGGAGTGATGGAGGTTTCAGTGGTGGGAATTGGATCTGTCAGTCTGGAAATGAAGGCAGGTTGATGACCTTCTTGTTAATCATGGCAAACAGTGTCTAACATAATTATTTAATGAATTTCAGAACTGTACCTAATTACTGTCATAAAATGCAGTGTTACTACAGCTTTAATGGTAATAAAGAGTAAGCAGGTCATGCTTGCCTGGGCTTAGCTTGGCTCTTCTTTGCTGCAGCAGCCTCACTTGCTTTGACTGGCTCAGGAAGTTTAGAAGGAATTGGAGAGTTCTAGTTTGGGAAAGAAAAGGAAAATCTTTACAAAGAAATCTACGCAGATGTTTCACAAGACTGAACCATCAATGTTACAGACTAAATTTGACATAGAAAACTTTTCATTTTTAATTTTTTAATGAAATATTATCATAGCTATTGTGTAATTTCTACTGTGTACAACTAATGAATCAGAGCTCATTTCCTCCCACAGACAACTGACATGTCCGTCTATGTAGGTCAGCCAAAGATCCCAAAGCAGATTCCACTGAGTACAAGAAGAAAATCAATTCCTGATAAGAGAGTCAAGCAAATATGTCAGCATCTGAGGAAGAACTGACCTTCACATTCAGAACGGGGCAGGTCCGCTGAGCGAGTTTAAAAGCAAAGTGGGACACCTGGTAGATATCTGGTCTGTTGTCCGGGTCTGGCTCCAGTGTGTACCCTGAGAAAACACACCATGAAGAAACAATGAAAGTGAGACGAAAGTAAACCGATAGAACTGAATTTGATGCAGTTGATTACACTAAGTAATATTTAAGAGGCACTAACGAATGAGGCAGTGAAGATCGTAAGAGTAGCGGGAATTATCTGGGATGGTGAAACTGCCATCACAGATGGCCACCTGGCTTTCACCAAAGGGCAGAGTGAAGAAGCACAACTTGTACAGCAAACAGCCCAGAGCCTGGAGAAGACAATCACATGCAAACCCCATCACGCAAGAGAAGAGAAGATTTAATCAAGAATAGTGACACAAGAAAAACCTTTTCCCATCTAAACACCAGCTGAGGTTACTAAAGTGTGGATTAACATCAGGTTTAATATTTTTTTCTTCAGGAGCCGTCTGACCTCATACATGATGCATGCGTGATTATCAAAGAGGTCTGTCATTGTCACTCACCCAGATGTCTGCCTTTGTGGTGATAATCTTGTTGTTGTAGAGGTTCACCATCTCAGGAGCACGATATGATAAAGTGGTGTACCTGGAAGAAGAGAACAATATATATTATATACTGAAATATAACCTTCACAGTAGTGTGTGCTTATAAGTGTGCATAAATGCTAAAGCAATAATTTTATGTGTAACAAATTAAATGTTTCACACGTAATCAGATTTTCAGCTGCCTTATGCAGAGCCCTATAGCTGCAGTCCATTTTAGGATGGGGTGAAATAAAATTAAATAATATAAAAAACTAAAAAGCTGTTCAAGGGTAAGAAACCTGCCGACAGTTTCTGTGGCGTATCATCTCAAAGAAGTGCTAATGAGTGAAAGTTTCAGATGAAAGAGGCACAAACTTTTTGATTTCTTCCTCCACGGCAGCCACTCCTTCAGTCTGCGGGCTCTGGAACTTGTTAGTGGCGCTGCCAAAGTCACACAGCACATAATGACCCTTGTCGTGCAGAAGGATGTTCTCCACCTGTAGATATACAAGAGGTGACTCTCTCACATATATATACACAAACACACACACACACACACACACACACACACACACACACACACACACACACACACACACACACACACACACACACACACACACACACACACACACACACACACACACACACACACACACACACGTGGAGCAGCTTTTGATTGAGGACATATGGGGTTTTACATTAAAGGGACCAATTTGGATCAGTACTGTTGGGAGGTAATGTAGTCCCCTATTGTACACTTTGCCCGTGTTTTATTTGCAGTCTTGATATCTATAAGAAGATATTTTAGTGGTTTTAAGAACTAAAACCATCTCAATATAGTTGTATATCTCATCTCAAAGTTCTCTCTGGTGGTCAACCAAGAACAGGCTGTTTTGTGTCTTTGCCTTTAAGGCAAACTGATATTAATGACCCTCTCTTCTGACTTTTGTTTTTATGTTAAAAATAAATCTGCACTGCAATAAAGTCATATTTCCATGTGGATTAAGACCATTGAGTAAAGGTAACATCAAATTAATCGACCAACTACAGTGGAGTTCACTTCCCTATGCAGAAAGTAAAAGGTGTTCAAAGTATTTTGACAAGTGAAATCTCCTGTCTTCTCCTATTAGTGTAGTTCTCAATTAAACAAAGCTTCAACTAATACAAGTACACAAATAACGATTCTTCAAAAGATGATAAATGGTGATCTACAGCCAGTTTTGGCCGTGTTAACAAAACTAGACCAGCTGTCCTCTCCTAGGGTACACAGTGCAGAGTAGTGCATTGCCATTCGCACATATGGATTCAAAAAGCTGGGACAGCAACAGCTGCTATTCATTGTTAATGAGAACTGGCTTTGTAGGCTACGCTCCCTGGCTGAGCTCAAAATATCCAAAAAGAGCCCGGCTACACTGCAATGGAGAGTTGAGAAAGACACAACGTTAGGCAAATATCTTCTGTAGTAGTGCCAGCCAGAGCCTGCCTACTGCTAAACAATTGTTTACAACTGCACTTCACTGAATGAAGGAACTTTTTTTTTTAAATGCAAGGAAAGGATGATCGTTGCGATCTTGGGTAGAGCACAAGTGGCAAAATGTGTCACCTTAAGGTCCCTGTGGATGATTGGTGCCTTGCGCTGGTGCAAGCGAGAAACAGCATCGCAAGTGTCACAGAAGATCTGCAGCACCTCCGTCTCAGAAAAGCCGGTCTGCAGCCTCTGATTCATCAAATTGACCACCTGCCCTCCTGCAAAAGAACATCCAATTATACAGCAGATCAAACAACATGAGAAATGAACTTCAGAGGTATCTGATCATATCTTAACGTGGGTTAGTTATTCTGTTCTACCACTGATATAGTTTAGGCTGTGTAACAGCTTGTTTCTATCATTCAACAGCACAACCATTCCGCAACACAGATTTCTTCTGAAAGTGCAACCTACATTCAAATTCTTTCATGAATCAAAGCATCCAGTTGCAGCATTATCTCATTTCCCTTTCAGCACTCACCCTTGCAGTAGTCCATAAGTATGAAAACCTCCCATACATCCCTTGATCCCATAGCTGTGATACTGGAGTCCAGATAACCAACAATATTCTTGTGACCGACAAGGTCTTTCTGCAAACGCACAAACACACAATCAAGGGCATTAATAAACTACTGTACACTACATTTCTACAAAAACAGGACATCTACTGTAAGCTGCTGCATAGTGTTCATATATATTACTATCTGACAGGTGAAATAATTTGTTCGAGCATTAAAGTCGTTTGTAATGACCAGGTTTTCTATTTTAAATTGGTTAAAGACACGAAAGAAATACTGCCTTCTTTTTATTCTGTAACTCATTCATTAAATCTGGTCAGTGTTCTGAGATGCAGTGTGAGAGCATCACCTGCAGAGGGAGCTGCAGTGGAGAGCTGAAATCAGGAATCTATTAGGTAATGACAAAATGTCAAGTACTGCAGCTGAGGTGAAGCACTGTCTGTGTGTGTGTGTGTGTGTGTGTGTGTGTGTGTGTGTGTGTGTGTGTGTGTGTGTGTGTGTGTGTGTGTGTGTGTGTGTGTGTGTGTGTGTGTGTGTGTGTGTTGGTGTGTGTGTTTATATGTTTGTGTGTGTGTCTAAGAGTGACAGAGAGAACAAGACACAAAATGTAAAAGGTTAAAAAAAAAACATTGTATGATGAGAAAACACCCTGTTTGCACCAAATATTAAAGTAATGTTGGTTTAAAAAGCAAAATTAGGCCAACTTTTTCATCTGAATGACACAAGGTGACACTTTTTGGTAATCTGAACATCCATTGCTTCCTTCCTTCCTGAGTGTACCTCCAGACAGAAAAGAACAAGCCTTATGTACAGACTCTGAACTCAAACTTTCCACTGTGTTTTCATATTTGGGGTTGCCTAACATGCCATATATTTTTATTCTGTTCTGCTTTTGCATATTACTAAAAATGGTAATAAATAAATCCCCATTTTAGTAGCAAGTGGCATCTCCATACAATGAATTTATGGCAGGCATGTTGAGATTTGTAAGATTTTACATGAGAAAATAGACAGCATGTCTCAAATGTATCAAGGGACCACCGGAGAAATACCTTAGAACTAAAACCTATTTTTTTAACCAATGCCAACAATGAACACTGAAATAATAATAACCTCTCATCAGGAGCTAAATCGTACTTTAAGGATTCACATTGATTCGAACCATACCATGCATTTGAAAACAAAAGCATCACACAAAGAACTAGATGAATAAATATGGCACAACAATGCAGACAAGCCTGCCACAGGCTGTAGATGTACCGAATTCAGCACTTGTTCTTAGTTATTCTGCTCAGAATGAGGCTTCTTGCGTATGTGGATTTCTTTTGAAAAGCCTTTGATTTTGCAGTTGCCATCATATGTGGTTTCACCCGGCATATAAAACCACAAGAGCTCAGAGTGTGAGCTGGCAGAGAAAAGTTGAATCTCAGCCACTCACCATGATTTGAATCTCCCGTTTGCACACCTGCAGATCGTGCTCATTGTTGACATACATCCTCTTCAGGGCACAGCGCACCCCTTGATTCGTTCGCACAAGGAACACAATTGCAAAACCACCTGTAGGATTTGAGAGAAGAGGTCAAATTAAACTGTCAGTAAGATGTGATAAATGGATCAGCAAAGTCCTGACTACAAGGACCATGCTTGTTGATGCACTTAAAGATTGTGACTAGTTTTAACTACAATCAAAAAAAGATGAAACTAGCATCACACCACTCTTGCAGGCTTTTATGGGCCATTATTATTTTGAATATTCAGCTGACATGCTATTTGTTTTACACCTCATGACTTTAACAACTGTTGTAGTGGCTGTCCGTGTAGCCCTACATCAACGAGGACGATCAGGACCAAATGGTGCTGCCTTATAGCGTTATCTATTAGTCATGTCATTGCTGCAGGCTTTACGTAGAGGCCTACATTGAGGCCCAACCATCTGGTAATGCTCACACCAAAGATTCACTTTGCTGAGCTTAGCTGTGTGACAGAGCCATCAATTTCAGGCCAGACATTGCTGCTTAAACCGTATCCTCAACTTGACGTGTAATGATATCACATGGCAGTGTGGCTTTAAAAGATATAACTACGAACATGGGTGCACGTGGATGGTTTACATCAGCTTCTGATGCTCCTATTGAATGCCCTTAAATGTCTCCTTCCATGACTTACAGACTGGTCACTTGTTTTGAAATCTTTTGCCATGCTGGCAGACTCACACAAGTGATTAAAAGCAGAAATACTGTTATTAACACAGCGTTTGGTTCAGACATGAACATGAGAAAATGCGTCTCTGATGCTCAATCAATTTGTCATAGCTGTAGTAGTGGTCATAGTACTGAATGCACATGTGATGGTCAAATAAACTGTTTACTTGGGGGTACACAGTAAACAGGAACTCAGACTGTGTTCCCGGGTATAAAACCATTATTACATTTGCTTTGTTTTGGTGAAGTCCAGGTTTAAACTACAGTTTCAGGCCTCTACTCCGGCATCAGCCATGCTATCAGTTGTTCTTATGAAAGAGACAGTATGTACTAAGCATTCACTTCAAAGGGCTCAAACTGCCTGTCACGTCTCCATCTCCTTCAATCTCACTTCTGAATCATGACAGCTGACAGAAAAATGGTTGTGTTAGTCAGAGTGCAGCTGAGAGAAAGTGGTAGGCCTGTTTTACACATACGTATCCAAGATACAAGGATGCAGAGCTCCATCATCCTCCTGGGGAGGGTACAAGCTTACATTTCTGTTGTCACGTGACTCGAGCATGCAGGACACACGTCACTCAGTGCTCCCTGCACGATCAGGGAAAAAGACAAACAAATGGCATCATCTGGCGCGTGCAACGCTTTTTCCTCACCTTCAGCGATGATCTCCTCCACAGTGACTTGGTGCCGGCCGACAGTGAAGCCTCGTCCAATGAAATTTCCGCCCGCATGACTGGACCCGGAGCTGCCACCTCCTCCTCCAGAACCGGGCCCGGAGCTGACCAACTCCCGACGAGAATCAAAGAACTTCCTCATCTCGTCCAAATGACAGCAGTCTCTCTGTCTCTGTCTGTCTCTGATGAGCTGCTGTCTTTGTGCTGAGTTATGGCGCTGACAGTGAATGCAGCTGTAAATCTAACGAGTCTATTTGATGTCTTCGTCAGCTGTGATGGTTTATTATTATTATTTAGTCACATTTATGGAGGCAAATTTCACATTTGCTCGCCAACACAAGCCAGTTGGTGAAAGCTGGAGCGGTTGCGACTCGCTGTTATGTAAGTGAATTACAGCAGCCAGGAGGCTGAAGCATGTCCGGAGGAGGTA
Organism: Brachyistius frenatus; assembly: GCF_029030835.1. NCBI lineage: Eukaryota > Metazoa > Chordata > Actinopteri > Embiotocidae > Brachyistius > Brachyistius frenatus. Next base: position 22,962 of record NW_027210976.1, read on the forward strand.
TTTCTGTTTCTGTCCATCCAGCTGTTCGGCTGCTGAGAACAGGACGGATCCATCTTCCAGCCGCTACAAGCTAGCTAGCTGCTAGCTACTTACGCGCTATGACATTTCGTGTCCGTTAAGGTTATCCAGGTTATCCGCTGAAGATGATGTCTTCGTGTCTGATGGATCCGGCGCGTAACTTGTGCGATGAGATCGCCCAAAAACATCTGTCCATCCTCAGTGAAGTGAAGCCACCGTGTGCTGCCACATAGCTAGCTATTTATTTACTCCCATTTACAATAAAACTAGGATTGAAGCGAGCTAACGCATTAGCGCAACGCAGCCTTTCAACAAACAGGCGTCGAGCCGGCAGAAGAGCGAAGAGTCCGTCTGGTGCAGCTGGAGAGTCGGAACCCTGAACCGAACCGAACCCTGAACCGAACCCGAACATCAGACGGTTCAGTCCAGCGGTCTAAAGCGGTCTAATCTCTGCAACCACCAGCTTCGGCTGCCAGCGGGATCGCAACATCCGAGCTGTTGCTGTTGACGCGCGGACGGAATTATGGGTAATGTAGTTCAGGGCGCAGCTGCAGCCCCGCCTTCTTCCTCCCCTCTCCCCCTCCCCTCCTCTCCTCTCCTTCCCCTCCCCCTTCTCTCTCCCCTCTCCTCCTCTCCCTCCCTTCCCCCCTTCTCCTTCCCCTCCCCTCCCCTCCCCTCTCCTCCTCTCCCTCCCTTCTCCCTCCTCTCCCTCCCCTCTCCCTCCCCTTCTCCCTCCCCTCTCCTCCTCTCCTTCCCTTCTCCCTCCCCTCTCCTCCTCTCCCTCCCCCCTCTCCCTCCCCTCTCCTCCTCTCCCTCCCTTCCCCTCTCCCTTCTCCCTCCCCTCTCCTCCTCCCCCTTCTCCCTCCCCTCTCACTTCCCTCCCCTTCTCCCTCCCCTCTCCTCCCTCCCCTCCCCCCTCCCTCTCTCCTCCTCTCCCTCCCCTTCTCCCTCCCCTCTCCTCCTCCCCCTTCTCCCTCCCCTCTCCCTCCCTTCCCCTCCCCCTTCTCCCTCCCCTCTCCTCCTCTCCCTCCCCTCTCACTTCCCTCCCCTTCTCCCTCCCCTCTCCTCCTCCCCCTTCTCCCTCCCCTCTCCTCTTCTCCCTCCCCTTCTCCCTCCCCCTCCTCCTCTCCCTCCCCTCTCCCTCCCCTCCCGCTCGCGTCCGTTGTCAAATGCGGCGTTCAGGTCATGCTGCACAGCTCTCACGTGACACTGGAAAACCGGCATCATGTCCTGATTCCCAGTTTAATTGTAGGTTGTTGATTTGAGGCGTTTCTGAGAAGAACCTGAAGCAGAAGTGCTGCCTTCACGCAGTTACATCCAAATAAAGGGTTAGCTTAGGTTAGGTTAGGTTAGGTAGGTTAGGTAGGTTATTTTAGGTAGGTTGGGTTGGGTTAGGTAGGTTATTTTAGGTAGGTTAGGTTGGGTTAGGTAGGGTTAGGTAGGTTATGTTAGGTAGGTTAGGTTGGGTTAGGTAGGTTAGATTAGGTTAGGTAGGGTTAGGTAGGTTATTTTAGGTGGGTTAGGTAGGTTATGTTAGGTAGGTTAGGTTGGGTTAGGTAGGTTAGGTTGGGTTAGGTAGGTTAGATTAGGTAGGTTAGGTTGGGTTAGGCAGGTTAGGTTAGGTTAGGATTAGGTTAGGGTTGGGTTAGGTAGGGTTAGGTAGGTTATGTTAGGTAGGTTGGGTTAGGTTAGGTAGGTTAGGTTGGGTTAGGCAGGTTAGGTTAGGTAGGTTAGGGTTAGGTAGGTTAGGATTAGGTAGGTTAGGTAGGTAGGTAGGTAGGTTAGGTTAGGTAGGTTAGGTAGGTAGGTAGGTAGGTAGGTAGGTAGGTAGGTTAGGTTAAGTTAGGTTAGGTTAGGTTAGGTTAGGTTAGGTTAGGTTAGGTTAGGTTAGGTTAGGTTAGGTTAGGTTAAGTTAGGGTTTGTACATCAAAATACAACACGTTTTTAGGAACGACAATTTAGCCCAGTCGGCAAATTAAAACAAAACATGTATTTTAATATTTGCTTCTCTTCGAATGTGTAACATAAGAAAATGGTCAATTTATAGCCATAAATAATCCTAAAAATATTTTTACAGATGGGACATATTTTCCCGGTTGCGCCAACGTTCCTTGAACGCAGCACTGACTCCTGTAGAAAGGAGGGTCCTGTAGAAATGTACTTCTGAGTGGGCTGGACGCTGCGAGCGGCTTTGAGGTCATAAGCTTTATTTCCCGGTACAGGGACGCTCTACCTTGTTTTCGGGCACCAGGCTGAGTGATTGTCTTCGGGACAGGTGAGCTGTACTTCGTCTGTCAGGCATCGGACATGTTTTGCTGTGACTTTGTGAAAGCAGAGCTCAGACTTCGGCGGCTGCCGCGCTGTCAGCAGGGTGTGACCACTAACTTTATGCCATCTGCTTCCGCAATTTCTTTTCATAAGACATTTTTCTCTGAACATTATAGTGCAGATTTTTAAGACTATGATGAATACATTTCAGCAGTAATAATAACTTTGACTATAATTATTGTTTTTTTCATGCTTTTCTTTTGACTTGTAACTCCTTCATGTAGTACAGTATTGCTCAATTTCCTGTGAACACGCACGTTATAGAGTTGTGATTCTATCACTTTCTGTTGAAGATGAAGAGCTGTAATCATAAATATAAATATCGCATTTGAAAATTAAAGGCTTAATAGCAGAAAACCTTTGTGTGTTATTAATAATATATTACTAATGAAAGTTTGGTTCTTGGTTCCTGTAACTGTCTACTCCAAACATTACAAGTGTATGAATTTGAACAAACTGTTAATTTCATTGTATTTACACCATTTGTGTTTTAGCAACAGGATCAAATTTGTCTTTTTCATTCATCATGATTTTGAAAGAGGTGTGTGTAGGAATCATATGCTCTGTATTTACATCACAAACCACCCAGTGGTGGCTGTTGACCTACACACACAGTTCAGGCCATTATTAGTATACGTGTCAGCTGTCAAATTGCAGGATTGGAGTCCTGTTTTTTGTCACATTATTGATACAAACTTTTAATGTGCCTGATCATAAATGGAGGGAAATCCTGTCAATTTCCAAACATCTGTTTAGTTGAAGGCTGTCTGCAGCAATACAGCTTGTAAAACTAAACAGAGCTTCTCAAAATGTTTTCGACTGAGTGGATTTTGACAGATCTCTGATGACTCCATCAGTGGGTAACTTGATCCCTGCAGTTAGGGGTGAAGCCCGTTCGGGGTGAAGCCCGTTAGGGGTGAAGCCCGTTCGGGGTGAAGCCCGTTAGGGGTGAAGCCCGTTCGGGGTGAAGCCCGTTTGGGGTGAAGCCCGTTAGGGGTGAAGCCCGTTCGGGGTGAAGCCCGTTCGGGGTGAAGCCTGTTTGGGTGTGTCTAAACAGACACATGCTTAATGAGATTAGCTCTGGAGACGCAAGCTCAGACGTGGGACACAAGAGAGCCCGCGACCAAATGTAGCCTGTGTGATGGAAACCTTCTTTGAGATGATTGACTGCATTCAATGTTGATCAGAGGTTAATGAGGGTCACATTCAAACCTGAAACAGTTTACTGCTTCTGCGGCTCCTTTCTTCTGCCTCTGGTCCTCGTGCAATTGACACCCAGGCTATTTTTTGTATCTGTTCTGTTGTAGCTTTTTGGACCTCCAGTTTGGAAATCCACACTCCTTCTACAATGGCAGCAGTAAGTTTCCACCATTGCTGCTCTTTGACCTGTGTACAGAAACAACCATCATATAAACCACAACATTTACATGTATTTGCATCAGTAGTATAGACTCACTGCAAAACTTAATGTCACAATGATGACATGTTAGAGTTTTAATTAGGACCCGAGCATCGGTGTGAAGCCCTGTTGTTTTTCGTAAAGATCTTCTTCTTCTTCTTCCGTAAAGTGATTTTCCTTTTTGGAATCTTTATCATATTCAAAAACTCATGAAAGTGGAAACACATTTGTCTCCCGGCGAAGAATTTAGTATTCTACTGGAGTCGCGAGTGGGCGTGGCCAAACGGCTCGAGAGCGCCCCCTAAAGAGATGCCCCGGCGGCCACATTTACCTAAATTCACGAAATCCGGTGGACACGTGTATCACACCGAGACGCACTAAAAAAGAGGCGGCCATTTTGAGCGTTTCGCCATGAAACTACAAGTTGCTTTAAATCTTATGTACATGGACCGACCTTCTCCAAACATCACAGGTATGATAACAGCCCCGCCCTGAAGACCCCTGTGTGGTAATATTCGCTCATAGTCATAGCGCCCCCTGTTGGCCACTGGAAATGACACTTTTCATACTTTCACATTCTACGTCGAGCTGGTTGATCACATGAACGTAAAGTCGGGTCACAATAACCTAAACATGTAGTTGATGATGTATTGAGACATTCTTTTGACTTTGTCAATGGGCGTCGCCGTGACGATGTGGCAAAGTTGGATGTCTCGCCGTGACACAGGAAGTTGATGTTTAAGGTCAAATGATGCTTGAAACCTCACGAAACGTGTCACATACATCCGGCGTGGTGAGACGATACATATGATGTGTTTTGCAAGTGGGCGTGGCCAAACGGCTCGCTCGCCGTGACACAGGAAGTTGATGTTTAAGGTCAAAGGATGCTTGAAACCTCACGAAACGTGTGACATACTTCCGGCGTGGTGAGATACATCTGATATGTGTTTTGCGAGCGGGCGTGGCCAAACGGCACGCCAGCGCCCCCTGCTGGAGACAGGAAACGAGACAAAAATAGCAACTTTAAGTGGGGATACGCGGTAACTCGCGCACCGCACGTCGGGGAGACGGCGCATGGGGGTGCAAGGGCCCGTACATCACTGCTTGCAGTTTTAATATTCTATTGCTTTTGCAACCACTCATTGAAATAAATAAGTCTTAGATCAGCTTTTATGTTCTTTTTATTCTAAACATAAACAAATGTGGTCAGATTTTGTGGTCCGTATACATTTATTTATTGCCTCTGCTTTTCTAATTTATTCTCCTAGTAAAGGTGAATGTCTCAAAAAGAGTTTGCACAGCTACTAAACTTTATCCTGCATTTTAAAATTAGAATATAAATGTGTTTGTGACTCTCGAATAGTGGAATAACAGTGCTGTGTATCATGCTTGCCTTATCCTACATCTAAAATCATGTAATTTAGGTTTTAAATGTCCCCTCCAGATGTTTTCAGATATACTCTGGTTTGAACAATAATTTATCTGATGATTTGCATAACTGAAAAGTTAAGTAAGCTGTTAATTTTTTTTTAAAAGCACATCTTTTTCCTACTCATTACAAAAATCCAGAATCTGTAATATGCAAATCTGTTTTAATGGTATAAGTGCACAGAAAGTGTTAAGTTCTGAAGGTCAAAAATCCAAGTGAAGTAACAACGAGCAGAACACATGTTGGAGCGGAGGGGGACTTTAAGCTTTGTGTCTGCTCGTTTTGTTTGTGTTTAATCGTTAAATGGTTGTGATATTGTCTTTTCTGACCAGGTCGGGAACCGTGGAACAGTGACTGAGGCATCTGGCTTCAATGCAGACGCAGATGCCCAGAAGCTTAGAGGTGCCATGAAGGGAGCTGGTGAGTGACATCCAGAAACCATTATTAGCTGAACATATATTGGACAGTGTCATTATGTTTCGGCCTCTGTGGAAAAAGAATATCCAGTCTCTCCCGTTTGCTATGGGAAAGTTTGAAAACTAATTTCAGTACTCGCGTCGTCATGGCAGCTTTAGGTTTCCCCCAATCATTCTGCAAACTTGTACTTTGCCTCACCTTACATATTGTGTTATAAAGCTTCCTCTCCTCTCTTGATATGGAGGGGAAATTAATCTTGACTATGCTGATCATGCATGAAGTAGTAGTGAACTAATCTCATTATGAAGCCATGTTGGCAGGTATGTCCCGCTCAGAGATGTACTTTCCAGTAAAACATTCAGGAGTGTGCAACAATACCGTTTTTCTCTCTGTCAGTACATTCATGGCGGGGAATGTTGATGCTGTTAGGGTTTACTTGTCTAATCATCTTCCCCTGACTCCAGTTTGTGCTCCATTGTAAACACATGGTTTCTATGCCAACGGCTGCAAACAAATCCAGAGTTGCAGCATTGACGCCTGATTTGAACTCCCACACATTCATCTGAAATGTTGTTCTTAGATTGAATTAAAACAATAGGAATATATGATCATTTTAATTAGGATTGACAGTTCTACAATTAACTATTTAAATATTTCTTTCAGGCACTGATGAGGCAGCTGTCCTCGAGGTCCTAGCGCATCGCACTATTGCCCAGAGGCAGCGCATTAAAGAGGCCTACAAGCAAACAGTGGGGAAGGTGAGAGCTTTGACTGAGCAGTGCTTGAAGGCAGCAAACACAGTCTATTTATGAGGGAAAAGGTGAATTTCATAATCAATAAACATGAGAAAAGCAGTTAAACGACTGCTGGACTACAAGAGGAAACTGAACAGCAGCTTTTACAGAAAGTGCTGGCAGCACCAGTGAATGTGTCATCTCTGAACTCCTTTTCCACTGTGTGCTGTCATCATTTTTTCTCTTTAGGTGGGGTTTTGCTGGACTAACACAGTGGTGATAAAGTGCAAGTTAACCATTAACCCTAAAGCAGAAATAATACCATTTGTAAATAAAGAAAGAGATAGAGAGGGCTTTGTAATGTGTTGGAAAGAGGAAGATTCCACTCCATAAAATAAACATACACTGAACCCACAGAGTTATGTTGCCCACTTTCCGCTTGTTTGTTTCAAGGTTTTAAGGATCAATATATTAACCCAAAGAGAAGCCTGGAATCTTTATTGTATTGACATAATGAGGTAATAAGCAGCTCCGCACAGTGTCCGGTAAGAGATCAATAAGTTCATTGAGGGAGCTACAGGGAAAGGAAAGCTTGTGAGTGGAATCCTCGCAGGCAGAAAGAGTGAGTCATGATGCACACAGCGACACCCACATGTGGTCACATCTTCGATGGAGCAGCTCCTCTGTTTCCAGACACCACACCCTCTAGTGGAGGCCCAGGTGCTTCTGGAGTGGGTGAAGTCAAGTCATGCTGGCTACAAAAAAAAAATCTGAAGCCATTTTAATTTAATGTTAAAGCTTTCCTTACTGATTCCCTTCTTAGTGATTTATTAAAGTACGGTGAATGACTGTTTCCCTGTTAATCTCTCCCGCAGGACCTGGCTGATGATCTGTCCTCAGAGCTGAGTGGGAACTTCAAGAGTGTCGTTCTGGGTCTGCTGATGCTGGCACCTGTGTACGATGCCTACGAGCTGCGGAATGCAATAAAGGTCGGAGTTCCTCCTTCACTTGTTGTGTATTTAGAGGATACAGCTGCTGATACTGTCCTCAAATCACACCAAAACACCAAAGCCAACAATGAGCACGATCTGCAGGTGTGCAACTGTTTACTCCTGTTTGAGTAACTGATACTGGAGTTTTGGGGCCAATACGAATATTAAGGAATAAAAAAATTACAATATCAATATATTGACCAAAATGTGGTTATTAAAAACTGGTGACAAAGATATGTAATACAGGCAGGGTATTTTACAGTTTAATGATAAAGTTTATTGTCCAAAATGACTGGGAATTTAATAATTATAAATACCTTTGAGAAACGCACACAAATAGAACAATTTCTAAATTACCTAAAACGTTTTTTCTGCATTATGGTCAGTAAAAAAGTTTGAATATAGGATAGCATATACACCAATACTGATATATCTGTGATTAGCCAATATCAGCCAATAAATTAATTCAACTTTGACAAACACAACACTGCCCGGTGGTCTGGGGAAATTATTTAGCTTTAAAAAAAAAAAAAAAAAAATTGTCATTAGTTACTTCATTACATGCAGGAGGGAATTTGCTTGATGCTGAAAGCTTCAGAATGGCTGGGGGAAATTGAAGAGTAATGGGAGACAAAGTAAAGTATTGTTGACTTTAGTTCTTTTATGTGATTTGTGGACAACAACAAAAATATAGAGAATATATATTTCAGGCCACTTTTGCCTTGAATCAACTTATAGCTAATGGGATACTGTTGCTTCACAGGGAGCTGGAACCGAAGAGGCTTGTCTCATTGATATTCTCGCCTCAAGGTCAAATGCTGAAATAAAAACCATCAATGCATTCTACAAAAAAGGTAACTGTGTCACTTCGATGAACAGAACTTCTGACATCAGCTCGTTATATATCTCAGTGTCCGTTGGTGCCTATGGCTCGCGTATGATATCTGATATGTGCACCAGTGACAAAGCCTTTGTTCTTGTTTGGAGATGGAATGATGTCCATTATTAGAAAACAGTGGATTCTGTCAATTATTCATGAAAACCATTGTTGCTCTCCATGTGGCAGTTTGTTGTTTTCTTGTTTATTCCTCTGTGGTTGCAATGACAGCAGTTGGCAAGTATTTTTAAAAGTGGTTTTCAATGGCTTTTGTTCAGCACCTATAAGGCAATTGCTATGATGTAATGCTTTGTGGCATTGCTTACATGCTTTGTACAGATTATACAGCATAGATTTAGAATTTAAATCACAACACAATTAATATTCATAGAACCTTGCTCAGTTGTTAAACTTTGCCCTTGTAACCTCATTATCTTTATAAATCTTATAGAAAGCTTGAATTATAGCTCATTATAACCCACAATAAACAATATTTTTGATTTTAAAATTGAATTACACAGCTGTTTTCTGTGCAAGTGGTTGCTCGCAGCTCTGAAATCAGAGAATCTACTGAGGTTTTAAACCCCTTTCTGAGGGACCTACTGTATGGCTGACTCTGAGAATCTCTTTTTAACCACACTGTACGTTCACAGGCTAACACTAAAGGGTGCACAGAAGTATTTACTCAGTGAGTAGTTGAACATATAGATACAAATCGTTCTCAGGAGTTTGTGAGAACTAAAACAGCTTAAAGAAGAGTGGATATCGATCTTCTGTTCATCTGATGTACAAAAAGGCTGCACGTTGGATATTGAAGCAGACAACATTTTGCTAACAGCACCAGACATTAAAACTTTATAAGCCAGTGTATGTATTCCCTTTTAACCATAGCCACGTAGTATAGGTTGGCTGGCTACTTTTTTGCCCCAGTGTCATTATTTTATGTTTTAATGTCATTTTCCCATCTTTCATGGCAGAAAATGACAAGGACCTGGAGGATGATGTGTGTGGAGATACATCTGGGATGTTTCAAAGGGTTTTGGTCTCTTTACTCACGGTGAGCAAACACCGACCAACAAACTCTCACAGCTTGAGCTGATAAGAATGTTTTAATGGACTGCTGTTATAATTGAGAGAAAAGCATGTTGTCAAATAGAACAAAATAAAGCTTTATAAAATACAGTACAAGTGTTAGCTTCCTGGTGTTTGCCAGAAAATTTCAGCATTACTTGAGATCAGTTTAGAAATGAAGTAAATTGTAAAATGTCAGGAGGAAGTTTCAATTGTTTCTTCAGGGAAGAGGAAGAATCAGTCACTTCTGCACAGTAAAAATACCAGTTATTTTATTGTTTCTGGTTGTTGTTTTTTTTCAAATGTTGTTCAACCCTACACTTGTTTTTTCTTAAGCCTCTGTTTCCTCTGCAATGCAGGCTGGACGGGATGAAAGCGACAGAGTGGACGAGGCCCAGGCCGTTCAAGATGCCAAGGTAAAGGTTCAGGTCTTGAGATGAATTAGTTGGTTCAACGTTTGACTTCCTGTGTTATTTTTCTTTAATATTTGTGATTGTAGGAAATCTATGAGGCTGGTGAGGCTCGTTGGGGCACAGACGAGGTGAAGTTCCTCACCGTGCTTTGTGTGAGGAACCCAAACCATCTGCTGCGAGGTATTTTTACAGCTTATTCAACCTGATCATGTCAAAGTAAGAAGACTTGAAATCATTGTGTTTTGTGTCATGTGATTATACGCCCTCTTTATTTCCTTAAATTGGCCACTGAAGGCAAGGACTACACTGTGGGGCTTTTACTGCCCCCTTGCAGCAGTTTTATGAGCAGACACGGACTCTCCTTGAATCACACAATCCTTGTATAAGTGACACCACAGCTTTCCCATCCACATTCTACTTCCCCCAATAATCACGCTGTTACTTCCTCCAGTGTTCGAGGAGTATCAGAAGATTTCTGGAAAAGCCATTGAGGACAGCATTAAGAGCGAGATGTCTGGCTGTCTGGAGGACGTCTTTCTGGCCATAGGTCTGTCTCTTCACTCACATGTTCTTCATGCCAATTTATATAGATTCAACCCTGCCATTAACACTCAAGTTCAAATTAGTTCGAACCCACAGAAACTCCAATTTTATTGTAAGAAAATAAAAGTAAACAGACTTTGCAGTACTTGCTGCAGGTTTTGTAGCATCTTTCCAATAACATCACATACATTTAGCTGCCAACGAGGGGTGAAAAGGGAGACCTTATCTGGATGCGTGTTCTAGGCAAACAATAAACTAACGTCCAATACAAAGTACTCTTTGACTGCGGTGACCCATTTATTGTCAGTCAGTGTACATGCTCACCTTAGCACAGGTAGAAAAAGGACTTAGTCCATACATCATCACAGGTAGATTTCCATTCAGCAATCACAGTTTCCATTCTGCAGGATGCACAAAATACTGCCACGCTGCCACGCTGCCACACACATGGTCAAGAAATTGTTTGCTTCCCCCATTCACACACTCAGTGTTACAGTAAATACAATTCCTGCGCTAAAGTGCCACCCTGTGTCCAAACACAAAAACGGCATGTGTATACATATAGTCACCTGTGCATTACATAAACATAAAACAAAACAAACAAAAACGGCATTATGGCTCCAACAGGTTTACCAAGTCTGGCTGAAGTTTAGTGCCGAAATTCCCTGCAGTGACTCCCTGGCACTAAAGATGTCACCAAAATCCCAAATTTGAGGAACTGCAGGTCGACTTTTAGCCACGGCAGACTTGCTGTAAAATATTAATGCTGTGAAGCTGGTACTTTTGTTCACACTTTCTTAGTGAAGTTTGTGATTTAACTGTGGTCTTTTATAAGATGGTCTCACGTTTAAAATTAATTGTCTGTTTGTTTTCTGTTTTGCAGTGAAATGCATGAGGAACAAGCCAGCGTTCTTTGCAGAACGATTATACAAATCAATGAAGGTGAATACTTTATCTTCATTTTTGTGTCGCCACTAAACTTTATTTTGTGAACATATAGTGTATATGTGGGGCGGCACAGTGGTGCAGTGGTTAGCACTGTTACCTCACAACAAGATGGTTCCAGGTTTGAATCTCAGCCTGGGCCTTTCTGGGTGCAGTATGAATACAGTTTTTCTTCTGTCTTTCTTCCTTGTCAGGGCCTGGGCACCACAGATAGTGTCCTCATCAGAATCATGGTCTCCAGGGCGGAGATTGACATGCTGGACATTAAGGCGCAGTTCCTGAAGATGTACGGAAAGACTCTCTACTCCTTTATCAAGGTGAGGCACTAAAGACAAAGGGCAGGGAAACACTGCTGTCAGCAAAAACTTTGCATCGGCTGCGATAAAGTAACAATGTTATGTGATGTCCCGGTGTAGTTTTAAACTGTGATGAGACAAATTATTGCTCAAATCCTACGCATATGAGTAATAACTTTTTTTTAAATTCTTGGATCTGAATAAAAAGATATCACAGTGTTTATTAGTTTGCAGTAATTCCCAACACCACTTCTTTGAAGTCTCACAGATCTTTCTCTCACTGTTTAGGGAGATACATCCGGTGACTACCGCAAAATCCTGCTGGAGCTCTGTGGAGGCGAATAGAAGAAATATCAGAGCAAAATACAGCTGTATCTTTATTCTGAAAACCACATTATCGTACATTTTCTTCTTCACATTTTACTGAATGACACAGTGCCTTGTTTTACTGTTTGTAATACTAATTAAACCAAAGACCAGTGACCTTTTACACATGTCTGCGTTTTTGTTATTGATCCTGTATTAAGGATTAATTAATGGTATTAGAGAGGGAGGTATATCTATCTCTCCCATCTTTAAAAACATCAAAGACGGATGTTATTGGCCTCCAACTCCCACTTTTGTTACAGTGCAACATTTTCATCACTATCCAGTCCATTTGTTTAATTGGTAGCCGTTCCTCATTTGTTGAGTCAGCCCTGTATCATTTGACTCAATTACATTAACAGGATGCTAGCGTGATTTGGGAGGCAGTAAAGTGTGCTGTAATCAAGTTAAAGAGGGTATCACATAGCTCATACAAAGTTACAGCTCCATCTCAGAGCAATAAGCCTGGGAAATGATGTGCAGTGGTTGTACTCAAGGTGACCGCTAGGTGGAAACAAAACGAATCTTCATGAAGTTGGTGTGTGGCAGTGGTGAACTATCTTGTGGCATCCTTTGTATGTTTGAGTTATAAAAACACGATTTATCTGCACAAAAGTAAAAACCTATATACAGAATGTTCTTCTACGGTCTTTGGACAACATGACTGCTTGCTCCATTTACAAACTAACTCCGCTAATTAAAAAAAAAAAAATAGAAATTCTGATTTGGTGAAATATATTCACATATTTATGTTCAAGAGGTAAATAGACATAGAACAAGGATTACGCCCGCACCAGCATGAGAAAGTTGAAACACCTAAACACTTGTGATTGAGATGATTGGAAAGTCTGAGCTCAGAGATGCTGCACACTGACCTCAAGAGAGCTGATCACACAAGACGACCTAAAAATTGAGCTGATCTAAAGCAGTTCTATGAGAATAAATAGTCCAGAATTCTTCCTGAACGTTGTGCAGGTCTGATGTGCAGCTGCCGGAAATCCTTGTTTGAGGTTAATTCAATTCAATTTTATTTTATTTATATAGCGCCAAAATCACAACAGAGGTTATTTCATGGCACTTAACACATTAAAGTCCTCAGCAGAACTTTACAATATTATACAGAGAAACCAACAATTCAACAATTCAACAATTCAACAATTCATCAATTCAACAATTCCCACATAATCTAGGAGGGAAAAAACTCCTCTTTAAGGGAGAAAAACCTCCAACAGAGGGAAGAAAAACTCACTTTAACAGGAAGAAACCTCCGACAGAACCAGGATCAGAGGTGGGCGTAGCATCTGTTAACAGAACCAGGCTCAGAGGTGGGCGGAGCATCTGTTAACAGAACCAGGCTCAGAGGTGGGCGGAGCATCTGTTAACAACCAGACTCAGAGGTGGGCGGAGCATCTGTTAACAGAACCGGGCTCAGAGGTGGACGGCCATCTGCCTCGATGGGTTGGGGTGAGAGGAGAGCAGAGAGAGAAAAGGAGAGCATAGAGATAAAGAGAAGAACTGTTGGTGTAAATGACAATCTGTTATTGTTATAAGGTTCTCTTATAAGGTTATTGCTGCCAAAGGAAGTTTAATCACTTAGTTTTTACACCAAAGTTCAAAGTACGACCAAAAAGGACCAAAAGAGACCCGACTTCACCAAATGGGTCATTTAATAGACCTACAACAAGTAGAAACTACATTATATTACATATTAGATGAAATTCTATTCTAATGATATAGTCCCATTGAGGAGGTGGAGTGATATTTCTAGTGATGAGCAGGGTATGTTGTCATGGTGATTTGTTCCAAATGTTCAGTTGACCAATCATATCGCTGGGTCGGTACTCGGTATACCTTTATATAGTGTACGCTTAATTACTGAGAGCTGTTTCAATTTTGCTGATACGTCTTTATTTAAAAAATAACATTCTATAAAAAGAGAAATCGTCTAAAAAACCAAAAACTATAAATCTCCAATATTTTTGACATGGTAAAGGCTTTCAAATCAGATCTTTCATAGGTTATGCTGACCGTGCACAAACAAATCGCTTTATCCCTATAATGACATTAAAAAATGTAAAAAAAAAAAAATTAAGTTTAAGTTGGGAACCTCACTTTACATTTTCTGACGTTGCTTTGAATTTTTCCAGCTTTTAAACACGAATTTAAAGTATTTTGAAAAAGAAGATCCAACCAAACTTACAAAAATGAAAATACCTGCATCCTCCTTGGACCAGTCATAAAATAGAAACTGCAGATAAGCTTTTATAACCAACACATGAAGTAAATATCGGTCTCTGCATGACTTTATGATTTCCCACTGTCCGCCAACATCTTCTGAGACAGAGCGAAGTCTCGAGCTTCCCGAGGAGTGCGGATGTACGAGTCGATTTCACTGTCAGAGATTTCCTCGTCACCATTTACATCCTTGAGCTCGGGCTGCTCCACTCTCCTCTTCTTAGGATGAATCACACACGGAGGAGCGAACAGCAGTCTCCTCCCCCAGGTCGCAGACGGTCCTCGGCTGTCCTGAGAGTCTTTGTGCTCCGGGACTGTTTGTGGATTACCTGCATCTCCCCTTTCAGCATTCAGTCCACGTTGTTCCACAGAGGACGTCTTTGGGGTCTGATTGACAGGCTCGGAGGTCTGGGAGGGAGCTGTCTCCTCAGTCAGAGCGTCCACACTGCTGGCCTGACACTCCACCAGCAGGGCGTCTTCATGGGTTCTGATCGCCCTCCTTAGCAGAGCGTACCTGTGCTCCAGAATATCGTCCACCTGCTGAACAACATTATCCAGCGTCACTTCCTCTCTGACCCAGGGAATTTCTTGGCCGAGCTTGCACAGCACCTCTTTTATCTCATTTATTCTCTTTACAGCAGGCTTGTTCTTATTAACTTTGGCAATCTGACAGAATTTGTCCAGAGAGAACTTGAGGCGATGCTTGTTGGGTTTCAAAGACTGCCAGGCCAAATAGATCGCCGCCATCATGATGGGGACGGGCTTACGGCCAGTTACAATCCAAGAATCTGCTGCCAGCTCCACCAGGGCCACGGCTCGTTTGGTCAAGTCCCTCGACTTCTCAGCCAATTCTTCAGGCACGTGAAGCGAGCTAATTTTATATCTGTCAGAAAGGAAAACAGTGAGTTTTAGATGAAGACTCATCACAGTTTGAGAGACTTTGTCTAAGAATCTCTTGTGAATTATTTAGAGCACTGCCAGTTTTATATTCTACCAAGTAGCTACTAAATGAGATTTGTTTGAAAATTTGATCAAGCAGCTCCTCCAAAGTCTCATCAGGCCAGAGAATTCAACTTCAATTCAAGAAGGGCTCCTATTTAGTTGATTTCAGGAGAGAAAAAGCAGCTGTTTTCTAACATCTGTTCTTCACTTACTCCTGACTGTGAGCCTCCATCACATCAGTGATGTTGAGGATTGGAGCGTCAATGCTGAGAGTCTTGACCATCTCTTGATAAACCGCTCCCACCACCATGGGGTCGGCGTCCAGCAGGCAGCTGATGGTTCCCATGGTGATGGGCCAGTTGAGCAGGCGGCAGCTTACGAGCACGCAGCAGCCAGCGAGAACTTCTTTCTTCTGCAGGCTCACTCTGATGAAATTTGCATGCTGGTAGGCCCGCTTGAAATACGTCTCCGAGAGATCCTCGATCTCAGCGTGGACCCTCAGAGTGCGACATATGGCTTTCACACGCTGCACACCTGCAGACACATTACAAAGGTGTATGAGCATGTGCTTGGGCATTAGCAGCAGGGCTACATGTTACTGTGAAATAATATCTCGAACTAGCTTCCTTTGGAGAGAAGATCTCACCTTTTATCAGGTTTACACACGGCTTCCTGGCCACCGCGGTGCTTCTGCTGTAACTCACTTCTGTAAAAAGGACAGAGAAAATAAAGTGTCATTTCATATTTAGTGGTAAATGCGATCACCATGCTGTTTAAGTAAATGGTGGACGGAATGGAAGAGCATTTTCTTCAGTGTTATTAGTGCTGTTTAAATGCTGCCAATTCAAAATGATACATGGAATACATATTTCTAAATAAATGGGTGTTTAAGCAAATCTGTCCGTGTTGATTGACCATTATGCTGCTGTAGAGACATGATGCAATCGGGAAGAGTTGATCTGATTCTTCACAACGTATTAAACATTTGGTTTCCTCTTTACGGAAGTTTTACATTTATTTAGCCAGGTTTTCTGAAATTTGTCTGCATTCACACCGGAACAATGGAGGTGAAGGGGATTTGTTTATGGTGCTAACAGCAGTGAAAAAAGCCTTAAAACATTAATACCATCATCTTTTTCCAGAATCAGTGTCTCTGTTCCTCTGAATAATCCACGAGCTGCTCGTGTTGGTGGAGAAGAAGGTCGGTGACACTTTTAAACCTCATTTTACTGGTGCTGTTTATTGTTCACACACTTAGTGAAGTTGGACATTTCAGCTTTCAACAGAACAAAATAGAACATCTGGAACCCACAAAAATACATTTATAGGCAAACTAAAGTCAAAATATTAGATGAATTCAGGGGAAGAAAAATGTATCAGCATGATCTTAACGTTGTTGTCCAGCTGGTTTAGAGTCGTAAAAAAACTAAACAGCCGTGAAATTAAAATCACAAGTAAAATCATACATCGATAGCTTTTGGAGTATTTTCAGTAGTTTATGGTTTTATTATGAATTTTCTACAGCATGTCCTGAAAAGAGTCATCTTATCTCAGTTTATCTGGCCTCTGAGGATGAACTCTAACTCTTTTATATTTATATATATATGTTTGTATATATATATATTTATTTATTTATTTATTGTGTGTATATATATATATATATATATATATATATATGCATATGCATGTATTTTGATGATTATTTTGAGTATTTTGAGGTTGAGCACCATAAACAAAAATCTGAATGATATCCCAAAATCGGAGAAAAAACAGCTTGAAAATATGATCTGAAGGGAGAACATATTTGTATTTTCTCCCATTAACAGTAAACTTTAATAGTGTTGTACGGAGCGACGCGTCGCGGTGAAGCCGCCGTACCTGAACCTCCGACCGGATCGTTGGCCAGCGTGCCCTCGGACACCACGGAGCCGCAGTCCACACACACCAGCTGGGCCTGAGAGTACAGATCATCGTCCACGATGTTGGAGGAGCCGCAGCCCGGACAGGTGAGACCTGCACGAGACATGTCTGACAAAACAACAGCTGCTGAATGACCAACGAACGTTCCCGTCGCCGGTGTCATGGGGGCGACTTAAATATGTCCGGGCAGATACAACGTTCAAATTCTCGACCGTTCCGCTTGGTGTTATCAGCAGGCAAGTATTATCCCTCCAGAACTCACTGATGATCAATATAACCTCAACATTTACATTCATCTTTCAGTACATCGTCTACAGACCGGGCACTGCTTACGACTCCTCTATAATGCTGAGGGTGTGCATTTATAATGACGTTAGATCTAAATTAGGAACAATAGAAATGAAGAAGTTTGCAGTTGATTTTGTGGAGGAAATGTACAGGACAATAAATCATCTATAGGATATATTCTTAACTGTGCTAATAATTCAGAAATCTTGAGTTGTTTTTATAAACCTAGAGTGCAGAAAAGGGAAAGTGTGCTTTTATTTAATTGTAGCCTCAAAAAAAGAGGTTAACAGTATTTCTAGACTTGAAAAAATAAGAAATTAGTCATTTTTTATAATAGTTTTTTATTTTGCAAATTTAATTAAGCAGTAAAAGCAGTAACCTCGGTACAGTACAATATTTCAGTGGATATCATGTTAATAGTGTATGTGTTAATTAAAGTGCTTTTTTTTTTTTAGGGATTAGCAGAATCATGTAAACTTTTGACATTCAGGACAACAGAAAGAAAAGATATCTATAAAACCAGTGCATAGTTTGTAAAATAAGGCTCTCCTTCATATATTAAAAAAAAACCCAGTATGCATTTTGTTCTACCATGAAATATGATAATGCATTTGCCGGGCTGACAGCAGAAACATTTATCAGTTATTTCTGGAAAGAATTTTCCAGCCAACATGAAAGTCTATGTGTAAGTGAGAGATGTTCTTTCAAAGTCTCACCTGAACAAAACAATATTTTATTTGTTGGATTATTTAAGAAATATAGATATAATCCTGCTTCTGAAAGGCTTTAGAAGAAGCCGTTTCAGCCTCTGCAAGATTTCTTGTAAAATATTTATTTTGATCATCATTATTTGATCACATGTCAACCGTGAAATCTAAACCGTTTCATGTAGCGGAAGTAAAGCTCTTCTTCCCACTTCTCTTAATGAATTTATGATCACTGGGTTTTGAATTAAGTACAGAATCAGCAAAGTATCAACTGGGAATCCATCTAGGCAGCTTTTTTCAGAGAGTTTATGGACATGAGAATACTTGGCTGCTCCTCTATTACCCGCACAAGTAGGTGGTCAATGTACTGCTCCAGCTCTGATATCTTTCCATCTCTCTCTGAGAGCTGCTTCTCCTGTTTCAGCAGCAGAGCGATCAGTTCCTCTCGAGTCAGCTGGCAGAACGGCCCTTCCATCCCGGTGTCGTTAATCTGAGGGAGCATTTATTAAAAGGCATCAAAAACAACACCAATCTTTGATAACCAAAACAAACATTTAAAAATGCCTTTGGTCCATTTAAAAAAAAAAAAAAAAAAAATAGATACCTTTGTTTTGTCCTGAACGCCACTGAGGATCCACGTGGATTTGTTAACACTTTCTTCTTCATCAATGGAGTCCGGCTGCTGTTCCAGAGGATTAAGAGGTTTTACAGGTTGAAGCCTGCACAGACAAAAAAATAAAAGGGAGCAAGATGAACACACATTGTGGTCAGGAGTGAAAAGAAATGCACCTTTAGTGTGAAAGTACATGAAACAACTGGTGTATTATGTATAAGATCAAATGGTAATCTATTAAGCAATTGCCCCTTAAAAAGAACTTACTTTATCTTAACGCTGCAATCCTGGGCTGATACGTTCCATTAATAATACACAAAAAGATGAATAATATTTTTTTGATAAATGATGAAAGATAAATGAGAAGGAATCATAAAAGACATTAGAAATGTGCAGCATGGTTCATCTTTTTATGAAAGACATGACACCATGATACAAGTCTCTAGTATGTGTGATCTATAATACATGAAGACAAGGATAAGTTACAGAAATATTCTTTTGCCTCTCTGTTGAGGAACTGAACGGTCTCACCTTCGTGAAGTCACAGGAGGCTCCTCCTTCTTCACACCTGCCTCCATGATGTTTTGCCCTTTTACGGGCTGGGACTCTTGGAGTGGATTCTCCTGGACTTTCACAGGTCTTCCTGCCTCTGGCTGTTGGTCACCTGCTCCAGACTCACCTGGATCTGTTGTAATAAGGCCTCCGTCAGAGTTTTGGTTGCTGGACGTGGTGTCGTTCTTTGCAGGAGGTGGAGGAGCACGGGCCACCTTTGAGGATTTGATTTTTGTTTGATAGGCAGCATCTTGTGACACAGCAGGAGGCCAGTTTATTGAACCAGTGTTACCAGTCACTGTTGCATCATCTGGGGCTGTGAGCTCACTTTCATCCTCATCATCTTCAAATGGATTTAAGCCATAAACAACCTGGTCCTGTTTAGTCCCTGAGCCGCCTCTGTTGTACACTTTACTACCAGAAGAGGCTGTTTTTGGTTCAGATGGTGGCGTTTCCTCCACAGAACGAGGAACGGACGGCGCGGGACGTTTCCCGTCTTTGGCTTCGTCTGCTGCTCCTTTGGTGGCGTTACTCTGCATCAAGCTCAGGGTGTTCTTTGAATCTGTGGGAGACCTACTCAGTGGAGAGATCATTTGCACCGAGCGCTGGAGGGAACCGCTGACAGTTTTGACATCTTTTTTGTTACTTTGCTTGTTAATTTGTGCCAGATGTCGTGTAGATACGTCCCGACTCAGTTTCTCAGCTTGATTCCTTCCTGGCGGCCGAGGAGCTGGACCCTTCTCGCGTTGAGAACTAACCAGGTCCTTTTCATCACTGGGAACCGTCTTACCTCCCGCTGATGACTGACAGCTGGAGATGAGACAGTCAACATGACATATAGACACACTAGTATTTCATTAACGGGACTAATGCAAGAAAACAAACTCCGATATCTGGCATTAGTCAATCATCCAAAAGAAGTTTTCAAGGATGTTGAACAGAAGACTAAAGACATTGATATCTTGTGCTAAACTCTGAGTTTCAGTGTTAGAGAACAACCAAAGGAGAACAGGATGCACTTATTCATTTTCATCATCAGAAAAAGCAGGTAAAGGTAAAACAATGTAGTGAAATATATTGATATAATAAAGGCCTGTGTCTAGAGATCTCTGTTAATCTACCTTTTCTGTCACTATTTACCCAAAGCTTCTAGTCATTTTCACATCTGAATTCATATGAAATTTAGTAAAAAAAAAAAAAAAAAAAAAAAAAAAGAGATGGTTGCAATGTTGGTGTGCATGTCTTACATTTTTAGTCATTTATATTTCTTTAAAAGAAATTAACCCGATTGATAACCGTTCATGTTGTTGAATACATTTTGAAAGGTGGGTTGTAATGTTGCTTAATAACTCTTTTATTCATGGTTGCATTAAATTAACTTATTGACTTTATATGAAGAAAATGGAAGCAGGTTCTGCTCCGATGAAAGCAAATATTCAAAACAGGAGTAAAGTATTGAATATGGTGAAGAGTTGTGAGTCTTTAAAGAGGTTTTTTTTTTTTTTTTTTTTTTAAATATAATAGGAGGTTATTTCAAATGATTCTTACATTATTTAAACCTACAACAAATATCACTAAGTTTGTGATACTCGCATTTGGCTTCAACTAACCTTTGCTGAACAGCTGCCTCTTTGAGCAGTGAGGCCGAGTCGGGAATTTCCGCAGAAGGATTATCGGAAGAGTCTTCATCGAATGGATTAGTAGAAGTCACTTTGGATTTCTTCTCTGCAGCTCTTTGTCCATCTTTTGTTTTGTTGTCCCTCATCTCCCGTTCTTCTGCATTTCTCACTGACTTCTCTGTCTCCAGCTTTTTTGCCTCCTCTTCTTTCCTCTTAGCTCTCTCCTCTCTTCTAATCCTCTCCTCTTCTTCCTTTCTGACTTTCTCTTCTTCCTCAATCCTCTTTTCTTGTTCCTCCAGTCTACTACTCTCTTCTGCTAGTCTCTCCATTTCTTCTTTTTCATTTCTCACCCTCTCTTCTTCCTCTTGTCTCCTCCTATCCTCCTCCATCATTTCATGTTCTTCCTTCCTAATTCTTTCTTCTTCCTCAATTCTTTTCTGTTCCTCTTGTCTAAGTTTTTCTTCTACCAATTTCTTACATTCTTCCTTTTTCTTCCGAGCCCTCTCCTCTTCCTCTTTTCTTCTCACTTCCTCTTTCCTAATCCTCTCCTCTTCCTCCCTTTGCCTCTTTTCTTCTTCCTCTCGTCTCCTCACCCCATTTTCTTCTTCTTTCCTCCTCCTCTCTTCCTCCATTTTAATCCTTTCCTCTTTCCTAATTTTCTCTTCTGCTTCAATCCTTTTCCTCTCTTCCTCTTGTCTCCTCACCTCCTCTTTCCTAATCCTCTCCTCTTTCTCCCTTTGCCTCTTTTCTTCTTCCTCTCGTCTCCTCACCTTATTTTCTTCTTCTTTCCTCCTCCTCTCTTCCTCCATTTTAATCCTTTCCTCTTTCCTAATTTTCTCTTCTGCTTCAATCCTTTTCCTCTCTTCCTCTTGTCTCCTCACCTCCTCTTTCCTAATCCTCTCCTCTTTCTCCCTTTGCCTCTTTTCTTCTTCCTCTCGTCTCCTCGCCTTATTTTCTTCTTCTTTCCTCCTCCTCTCTTCCTCCATTTTAATCCTTTCCTCTTTCCTAATTTTCTCTTCTGCTTCAATCCTTTTCCTCTCTTCCTCTTGTCTCCTCACCTCCTCTTTCCTAATCCTCTCTTCTTCCTCCCTTTGCCTCCTTTCTTCTTCCTCACGCTCCTCCTCTTGTCTCCTCACCAGCTCTTCCTCCTCCCTCCTCATTTCATCTTCCTTTCTCACATTCTCTTCTTCAACCCTTCTTCTATCCTCTTCCTCTCGTCTCCTCTTTTCCTCTGCTAATTTCCGCTCTTCTTCTTGCCTTCTACTCGTCTCTTCGTGTGCCTTCTCTTCCTCTCTCCTAATCCTTTCCTCTCTTTGCCTCTTTTCTTCCTCCTCAATTCTCCTCCTCTCTTGTTCCGCTTGTTTCTTCTTTTCCTCTGCTAATCTTTCCCACTCTTCTTCTCTCTGAACCCTCTCCTCTCTTTCCCTCTTAACTTTCTCTTCTTCAGCCCTTTTTTTCTCCTCTTCCTCAGCTAACCTCTGAAGCTTCTCTTGTTGTCTCCTAACCTTCTCCTCTTCGTCCTGTCTCTTCATCTCTTCCTCCCTCTTAACTTGCTCGTCCTCAACCCTCCTTCTCTCTTCTGCGTCCTCAACCCTCCTTCTCTCTTCTTCCTCTTGTCTCTTCTCTTCAGCTAACCTCTCAAGCTCCTCTTGTTGTCTCCTAACCTTCTCCTCCACCTCTTCTTTTCTCCTCCCCTCCTCCCCCACAGTCCTTTCCGCTCCCCCCCTTCTTGTTTCAGCTGCTTTCTTTAAGTTTTCCACTTCACCTGTCTCTTCTTCCTCCTCCTCCTCCGTCCACGGTGAATATTGCCTCACTGCCCTCAGTGAATCAACGGATGGAGGAGAGTTTTCAGGGACGTCTTCCATTGATCCATGACCTGAACTCGTCAGACTGAAGTTTGAGCCGATGCGAGAAGTTCGAGGCTGCGACTCCTCACGATATATATGACTGCCGTTGATGCACAGGTTACTCTGCTCCACAGGACCCTGTTTTTGATGGCCAGAGGAAGAATTTTTGCTGTCTGAACTGCCTGAGCGTTTATGCATCAAGAATTTGAACTTCTTTTTACCTAAAAGAACATGAGAAAATTAACATGCATGTAATCACACAGAAAAAGAAAAAAATGGCGATAAAGTAAATTCCTGACCCTCAGAGGAATCCACATTCAGACCAGATGATTGGCTGCCGCTCAGCGAGGAGTTCTTCGCAGGCAGAATAGACATGGACTGAGACATGTTCCTCTGCAGGTTGGACTTGGGAGAAAACAAAGACTTCATCTTATGTTTCTTATTTTTTCCGTCCTTCCCGGCCGCTACCTCGCAGCCCTCCTCCTCCTCGCTGTCTGTCAGAACCTGAGTGAAGGACGGCACCACGCTAGATGCAGCATCCGATTCCTTTTTCTTGCCACGAACTTTGTCCTTGAACTTGCCCAGGCGAGACCGAGATTTGCCGGCAGCGGAGAGGTCAAACATGCTGGCGGTCATGTTGTTTCTCATAAACTGGATGTCCACAAGCACCTCTCCTCTGTCCTTGTCTGGCTTACCAGTCTTGTCCAGTAACTTAAACCATCTGCAAAAGAAAGACTTGTTATTAGACATTTGCCTGAATGGATACCAACAGATTTAAGCAACAACTGCTTACTTATACATCCACTAATTATGTATTAGCAACATCATTCATTTGGAATTGCGTTTCTGGACACTGGTGGGGTTTTCAGCCCAATCTCACTAAAGGCTGCTTCTTCATACAGTCAAGAAGTATTAAATACTCATGATATGATTCCATTAAAAGCTTAAGGAAAAAATAATCTCAAATTAGTAACTGCCTGGTCCCGGTAAGGCCCAGTCTTAATTTATAAAAACTGAAATACTGTCTTTACATTCACCCTGTACTTTAAAGATCAATGCTCCACTGGCTTTCTGCAATAGCAAGGTGTCACAGAAAGAAAGAGTTCTCTTAATGGAGCAACCCATATTAACCATCATGTCATCTACGGAGGGGTTTAAACAAATTAAAGTCACAAAGACCGACATTCATTCACAGCATGTTGAGTTATTTTCTTTGTGGAAACTATGATCCATCCCACAGCAAATGGAAAGTAACTCTGCAGCCACTTGAATGTTTTAGGAAAGTCTGTGATGATCTGAGCACAACCAGAAAACCAACCAAAAAGGAAAATTTAAAAAACAACATTAATACTGTCGAGTCCGTTTTAGCCTCTAATGTGGAGAATTCATAAACACTTGTCACTGTCCACATAAGAAAAATGTTCCCTTTTATTACATCATCAAACCCATATATAAAAAAAACACTGGTTATATACTTCTGATGTTCACGCATGTGTTTCCCACCTAGTCTTGTAGATTCAGACTTGGTATGCTTTCTGATTGTGGCAGATAAGACAGTATGTTCCTAAACATTTAACCCCTCATCCTCATAACCCCCCCACCCCCGATCTAAGAAGATATTACTGCTCACAAACCTTAAACCGTCCACAGGGTATCAATCTGCTGTTAAACTCATCTTCACCTTTTGAAAATACTGCATGTAGGTGCCAGAGAGAAAAAAAAATGCCTAGCAGGGTCCTGCGTCCTTGTTCTTGGTTAAACTAACCTACTTAGATATAGCTGGACAATAAAATACCAAGATGACAAACAAGGAACAGAACAGGAACACACCATAAAAGTAAAACTCTTAGTGTGAAAGTCTCATATTTAAAATGTAGAAAAGCAGAAAAAAGACACAGTAAAATCTCCACTGAGACCAGACTGTGTCAACTTTGCACTGCTTCTGCACCATGTGTCCCAGTCAAATACTTACAGAAGGGTCTCAGAATGAGCAGAATAATAAAAAAAGGATCAGTCAGCAGAAAAAGTGCCCATTAGGCAGAAATCTGAGGTCAGTTCACCACTGAGCAAACAACTCCTACTGAAATCTGGATTCCTGGGGAAATTAGGAAATGTGGAAGGGGCTGTGTGTGTGTGTGTGTGTGTGTGTGTGTGTGTGTGTGTGTGTGTGTGTGTGTGTGTGTGTGTGTGTGTGTGTGTGTATAAAGCTCATATTCTGTACTGTGGCTGCAGGCGTCTGTGTTTGTTCTTGCATTAAACAATGTTTCATGTTTGTATTTGTGCCACAAACAGCATTTATCTCCCTGCTCCTCTCATGATGGTCCTGCAGCAGATAAATTGGTTGAGATTGAGATCCCCCCCCCCCCCCAACGACCTCCTCCTCCCTCCCCCCTGGCATGTTGGCATAAACAAATTAAGGAGGGAAACCGCCTTTTCCTGGTGAAATGGCTGAGTGCTGTCACAGCTCTCCTGCTGCCTACTTGCTGATTAATAAATGGATGTGATTTGCAAATTTCAGGTCTTGACATTATACATTTTCCTCCGTGAGGCTTCTTTATGACTTGTCTGATGGATGTCTTTCTACAAAATGCTGTTAGATAGATGATGCATTTATTTATCATGCAGATGAAGACAGTGTTCTGTTACTGTCCCTAATGTTGCTCCTATGCAGTGATATTTATAACGTAGCTATGGAAAAAGAACATTTCATTCAATCCTACTCTAATGTCATTGTAGAAGGGTTATTCAATTCCTCCTCTTGTCAATGTGGCTTGTCTCAGACAAAAGCTGATGGTCTACATGAAAGTTAGCACAGTGCGAAAGAGCTAGACATTTATGACTTCTTCTGTGGAAAGATAGCATGTTTACATTATCAATAATTCTTTAAAAACTAAGATAAGTATTTAACATGAATATAAGAATCCTATGTAATCACCACCTATGTTAATAGGAATGCTGCAAATCAATGAAATATTTAATTTCTAATCTTTGAATATAGATAACCGTGGGCTCAAAGTAAAAAAAAAAATTAAAAAAAATCATTAAAGTGATGTAGTTTTACAAACACAAAGTCTGTGACTATAATGTAGCATACAAAGGCTAAAACCTCTGTAAAAATAAGAGATTTAAATGTTTTTTTAAATATCATCAATTCAACACATAGGCCTACTGTAAGCACAAAACTGACTGTAACTTTGTATAAAAGTAATTTAACATATTCCTCATTAACATTATAAGACCACATTTCCCATAGACCCCGTCACTTCTTTCGGTTGTTCAGTTTTTTTTACTGTCAACCAGCATGTGGTTAGTTTTGATGATGAGAAGAGAGGTCGAAGAGCCTTGTTGATTGTAAATGATGAGTTTTGTTTGGAAAGCTATACTTGGTTCTGTAAAACCTGCAAATATTGTGGAGATTGATTAAATTTGCATTATTTATTGAATGAGTCGCAACATTGTGATTTTCTAAGGGACTCCCATAGCATTGAATAGCATAGCATAGCTTTAATTCACAGGCCTAACCTTTGATACCCACTGTAGTTCACTGATGCCAATACAAGCCACAAAACAAATATTTTCCACACAATCAAATAAAAAAGAGAAGTGAGCAACTTCAGTTAAAGCAGAAGGGAAGTTGCACAAGTGTTTGGGCGTTAGCTGTTTGGAGTTGCCTCTAACCTTTGTGCAGGAGGCAGAATTAAAGTGGCTTTCACTTCATGCATAGGTGATGATGACTGTCTTCGACTAATCTCACACTGCTGTGAATAGTAAAAAGTGTGCCGCTCTGTTGGACAGACAGAACCAGAGGAGGATAATGCATGACTCAACATTTTGTAAATGTATTCTACTTTCTGCACACACACATCCTTCCTTGTAAAGCCTGTGCGACTGATAAGACCACCCCTGATGACTCGAGCCTTTCCTATCTCAGACCACAGCTGTGAGTGGGAGAAGAGCTGAGTGAGTAAAATAACTCGACAGTGATAATGTCCAAGGACCAAAACTATGCGGAGCTTATCGCATCCATGAGTCAGAAAAGCCAAAATGAAGCACCAGTACAGAGGAATCAGAGTGACGCTGAAAAGAGACCGTCCTTCCCATGGCTGTCCCAAACCAGTGCTGGGACCTTGTGCTATTTTTTACACCAACATCAACCAGAATGCATGCTAGAGCTCACACCAGGACAGAAAAAGCCAACAACTCACAATGAAGCTGTTTCAGGTGAAAACCTGCAGGACAGAAGCTGCAATTGAGATTTATCCAACTGTAGGTTCCAAGATATCCATAAACAGTGAAGTTATTTCATGCCATGAGAGTGTTTTTTACAACTACAGTGCCATTTTTCTGTATTTGCGGTGCAGAGTGAAGGTGCTCTTAGACCTTTTGGTAACAAATTATAATCACCTGTGCTCTTCCAATAATAAGCCAAAATGTCTACTTGGAAAAAACAACAACTGTGCATTAAAAAGTGAAGCTTGTTTAGATGACTGGTTTATGTTAATGTGTTTGCTGTTTAAATTGTATTTTCATTCGTAACATTACTTTGTCAGACCTTAATTTTCATTAATTCACAGTTTCTTTAACAGGTTTAGTTCACAGCCCTCATCTGTCTCCTCCACCAGACTCAGCCAGCTGCTGTTAACAGGACTGATTTACTCAGGACGATCCTGGGACACAATCAAAAGCTCCTGAAAAGCTACTTATGCAATTTATCATGGGACAGTTTTGTCACAAATCATGACCCTATGGATTTTTTTTTTAATGTCAAAATAAACAATGCCGGTTAATTATCAACATATAAACACAGTCATACAAACTTATTGAATAAATACTGCAGTTGATCAGAACTGAATAATACCTTTATCTTTATATTCAACCAGTATGTGTTCAAAATGAGCAAAACTTGGTAATAAATGTTGCTTTGCAGAATTCAAAAACACCTTGTGCGTGAAACAGTGGAGCTGTTGTACGGCCAGCTGGTGGCATGTGTAACACGGTTTGTCTGTCTGGGGGCTCAGTACAACCACACCGGTCTTACTCAGGAAAAAAACGACCTTGTTCGACCGTTGCTGCTGCCATCACTGTTTGTTTTTCATTGATAAAAAACGTTAGGAATGTGAGGCTGAAGCTGGATTGAAACCTCAGAGGCGACGTGCATTCACTAAGCTCACTAAAAGAACAACAGAGAAGAGAGCAAGCTGAGCATTTACTAAAAAAAATATGTTCTTGGGTATCAACATGCAAATGGCTGCAGCTTTGCTTGGGGGAAAATGACATCTGAATTCTCAGGGGCAAGTTGACAGAAAGGCAGATGCCATACTCCAAAACTGATAGTCATGCATGATCAAACATGCAACATTAACTGGAATATCCTTTTTTATAGCAGAGGAGACATTAGCCACACCGAGAAGTAAGTCAGGAAGTAGGTCACAAGTGCCTTTAAAAGATGGCTCGTCATTTTATTATGGATCTTTTACTGTGATAGTTCCAAACACAATTTTTCAGTGGGTTGAGTGCTTGTTCCACTTTATTCTAAGTTTGGACCACAATATCAAATGTAGCCTCATCAAACAGAGCAGACACAAACGACTCCAGGGAGAGAGAACGAGGAAGTGTGTGTGTGTGTGTGTGTGTGTGTGTGTGTGTGTGTGTGTGTGTGTGTGTGTGTGTGTGTGTGTGTGTGTGTATTCAGATAAAGAGGCTGGTCTTGCA
Organism: Brachyistius frenatus; assembly: GCF_029030835.1. Taxonomy (NCBI): domain Eukaryota; kingdom Metazoa; phylum Chordata; class Actinopteri; family Embiotocidae; genus Brachyistius; species Brachyistius frenatus. Next base: position 51,225 of record NW_027210976.1, read on the forward strand.
GGCTGCTTGTGTGTAATACCGGTTACACGTCAGGGCACTAACACACTCAGGAACAGCTTAGCACAGAAAAACGTTTTCCTCTCTTGCTGAGCTTCAGAAGTCTAACTGCGATGGACGGATTAGTCTTGTGTTTCAAATTTTAACAACTATGATGGGATTTAGCAAGAGAGATCATATTTCTCCAGTTTCAGCTTCGCTGGCTTCCTGTGAAATCAAGAATAGAATTTAAAATTCTCTTGATGACTTACAAAGCTCTACATGACCAGGCTCCATCATATCTTAGAGATCTTATAGAACCATATAATCCTAGCAGAGCACTCCTCTCTCAGTATGCTGGTCTACTTGTGGTTCCTAGAGTTTCCAGAAGTAGAATGGGAGGCGGAGCTTCAGTTTTCAGGCTCCTCCCCTGTGGAACCAGCTCCCAGTTTGTGTTGGAGGGGCAGAAACCCTCTCTAGCTTTAAGATTAGACTCAAAACGTTCCTTCTTGATAAAGCCTATAGTTAGGGCTGGCTCAGGTAGACCTGAACCAACCCTTAGTTATGCTGTTATAGGCCGAGGCTGCTGGAGGACCTCGTTACATGCTGAGCTTCTTTTCTTTCCTCCTACTCTTTAACTGACTCATAACTCACCATCTTCTTCTCTCCCATAGTTTCTTCTTATTATCTGTTGTCTCCATTCAGTGTAGTTTCTCTTCTTTCTTTTCCAGATGTCCCGTCATGGAGCTGCATGTCTCTGCTCTGTGATTGTCGTCTCCACCAACAGTTCTTCTCTTTATCTCTATGCTCTCCTTTTCTCTCTCTGCTCTCCTCTCACCCCAACCAGTCGAGGCAGATGCTCCGCCCACCTCTGAGCCTGGTTCTGTTAACAGATGCTCCGCCCACCTCTGATCCTGGTTCTGTTAACAGATGCTCCGCCCACCTCTGATCCTGGTTCTGTCGGAGGTTTCTTCCTGTTAAAGTGAGTTTTTCTTCCCTCTGTTGGAGGTTTTTCTCCCTTAAATGAGGAGTTTTTTCCTCCTAGCTTATGTGGGAATTGTTGAATTGTTGGTTTCTCTGTATAATATTGAAAAGTTCTGCTGAGGACTTTGATGTGTTAAGTGCCATGAAATAACCTCTGTTGTGATTTGGCGCTATAGAAATAAAATTGAATTGAATTGAATAACTTGTATGATAATTAAAGCCCAGTCTGTGACAGAGTAAAGGGCATATTTTCTGCTTAAAAGAGCAGGTATAATTACCATTAGTGAGACTGTACAGTAGTACCAGCAAGTCCTGTAAAACATGATCATTTCCATTATTCCTACAAACTTAGACCAGATGGGTGTGGAAGCGTTTTCTGGTAATTACTTCACCCACTTTGCTTATGTGTATTTGGAGTATCAGAAGAATTTAAAAGGTAAATAACCAATCTGAATGCTTTTATCTTGTGCTTCATTGGTCACAGTGACGTGAAGTTAAGGTATTCTTTTTTTCTCTTGTTGACAAGTTCAGTCAATGAAATTGAATCTTTTCACGCACTTCGTTCGCCCCAGTAAAGTAATGCTGCTTGGCATCCTTGCAGGCTGCTGCTGAGGGAACAAATCCCCTTAAGCTGCCCTGGAGCGAGTGGGCAACATTCATAAGTCAAACCCACCAGAGCGGGTCTGCGTAGTGATGCATGGCTCTCTCTCTCTCTCTGTGTGTGTGTGTGTGTGTGTGTGTGTGTGTGTGTGTGTGTGTGTGTGTGTGTGTGTGTGTGTGTGTGTGTGTGTGTGTGTTTGAATAGCTTACATCACTACAATGGAAGTTCAAATATCACAGAGAAATCACACTCACTCCCAAAGAGGCTTTACAAATGCATAAATTAATGAAATAAATGCTGCATAATTTTCAGATTACAACATAACTGGGGGTTTAAAAGGGATTATGAAGTTTTGTCCTGCAAAGGTACAGCATGACTGACAGATCCAGTTAAGGAGTTGTTCCCATGTGGCGCATTTGAAAATCAGAGTTACACATTATTCATTGTACCTACCATAAATTCCCAACATTTACAAGCAGGCATAAAAGAATCTAACTTTTTTTTTACTTGTCTTCATGAGGTCAGCGTGCAGGCTGCAGAGTAACAGACATTTGACTGCTCAAACAAACTGGCAGGATTATTTAACCATTTCAGGGGACAGGTTCCTCTGAAACAGAGTTCATATTATTTGGTAAAGGTTTGAAGATTATTAGTTGATCAACTGATTAGTTAATCGATATAATTTCTAAGCAAAACAGTTGGGGGTTTGGACTGTTGGTGAGAAAATACAAGACATTTCTGGTCTCTCTCTCTGTCTCTCTCTCTGTGATGTACAGTTTGAGACGAAATGATTAATCCATCAGTCTGTCTTTTCATGAGTAGTGGAAAGTAACCAGATACAATTTTGAGGTACTTCAGTGTTTCCATTTCATGTTATTTGAAACTTCTTCTCCATTTATCAGATAACTTTGTGACTTCACAGATTCAGATTAATAGCCTAATACAAAATAGAATCAACACGTAAATGATGAGGTATTGTTCGGGGTAAATATTAGACCATGGGCATTCACAAGCTCATTATACTAATTAAAATTGGCCTAACCAGCAGCAGCATTTGTGGACAGGATTCATCATACAGTATATTATTCTGAAATGGGCAAGTCTGCATTAGTCTTTTAACTTTTGCTATTTTAAGTAGCCTATATTTTCAGTACTGTTGTGCTCTTGTAGTTTCTGGTGTTTTCTTGCATAGTTCTTCTGCCACAGCTTTTTTACCTTCCTCCTCACCAGTCAGTGGAACTGAGACCCCTTGCTGTGTGCACTTACCCGGTCTTGTTGCGGGTTTTGTCCTCGCTGAGCTGCAGCAGGTTGATGACAGCCTGTCCCAGCAGCTTGTCTGGGCCCACCAGAGCCCGGTGCAGGACGTGGATATGCAGCGTGCTGCGCTCCGTGCCGCCTCCTCCTCCGCCGACCTGAAGCAGCGGCGGCAGGTCGAAGGCGGCCTCCTCCTTCCACACCGGAGCCACGCTCTTCTCCACCACGGAGGTCTGATACTTCTCCTTGCCCACCTGCATGACCGCGTACGCATCGTTGGTGCCGCTTTTCCCCTTTATCCTCAGGCCTCGGGCTTGCAGCACCGTTACCTGGACGCTTGTGGGACACCACAGCTGATCCGCCAAGGACATGCTGACACCACTTGTTGCTGGATCAACGCCGGTAGAGAATTAGCTCCAGACTCTAAACACGGTAGTGTCCACCATCGGTTCCCCGTAAGGCTGCACAGGAGCGAGGGTAAGTTTCCTGATGAGCTTCAGTGAACTTCAGGAACCAGCTGATTGGGCGTGGTTCCACTGAGAGGGGGCCTCGGTTCAGACAAGGCACGCCCCCAGATTAACAGGCAGGACAGCAGAGACGAACTGGACACGTCTGTCATTCACACCACGGCAATCAGCCAACAGACCACAGCTGATCCTTGTTGATAGGAGCATCAGCTGAACTTAAAGAAGAACAGGACTCAATGATTGGTTAACTTCCAGAACAGATTTTTATATTCCTGGTTCTTGTGTTGATTTAGTGTCTTCATTGAAGGAAGTTTTAGTACTTCCAGACAAGGCCCACGTTGTGTCATAATTAATAGCCACAGTGGCATCTACTCCTACCTCAACAAGTATGGCATCTAAAACATGAGAAGTCTGCTTGAATCACTGTCACTTGGAGAGCAGACAGGATACCTGACATGGTCCTTACAGTCAGATTCAGTTTCACATGCAGCTCCAGTCTGGATCGTTATCAGCCTGCACAATATACATGGATTTCATCTCACCTGCAGGCCAGGAGGATTGAAGGCTCTAAAATAAATTGAAATGTTTTTTTGGGGGTTTTTTTTTCTGGTCTTATTTAGCCCATTAATAAACTGTCAACCTTTCCACAGCTGATTCCCTGCTTTGTGTATTCTGGGAAAAATCCTCATGAGCCTAAACAGGATTATATGGAAAATTAAAGGATTTTAGATTCTTACTGCTGTGTATGTTAGTCTGTACAGTGATTTATATGTTTACTGAGGAGTACACTGTTGTCAAGTCCCAAATGACTGTACAAAGTGGTTCATGTTTAAACAGTGACTCCTGCTGTTTGAGGAAGGAAACTAAACCAATACAACTTCTGGTCCAGCTCCACCTTGTCACCATGAATCTCGAAAGTGTAAAAAAGGGATGAACAAACTGAAAACCTTCATTGTTGTTACTTGAATTGTGCGCAAGTCCTGAAAATGTTTGACCACACTTTGCAGGGTTCACAATGTCCTGCAAAGATTAACGCTACAGACACATATAGAGCATTGACCCAATTAGTAAAGTGAGTTGAAGTGTTGGCTCGGTCCCAGTGTCTGACTGTGATGTAACAACGGTAGTAACGAGCACTTACACAAGGAGAACGTTTTAATCACATATACAACAAACTCACATGGCAACAAAAAGGAAGCAGAAAAATGAAGCTCACCTTTAGTTTTTGTCATATGAAGAATTAAAGAGAAAAACTGACCTATCACCAGTCTCTCATTGTTTCATCTGCAAGTGTCCTAAATTCAAAACATAGAACACATTAAATAAATATAGATTTCCTACAGATAAAAACTTTGATATCAAAAAATAAAATACTTTTCTGTGGTTTTGTAAAAAAGACAATAATGAATATATAATGTATATAAAATCCTTCTTGTCATAATTCACATTTGCCACATAAAGTAAGATGTTAAAGGATAAAATGTAAAAGTCTTAACAAACATACATTCACTGTGTCTTCATTGTCCTGTGGCTGAATCTGTGTTGCTGCTGTCCTGCCCTGGATCTCCATCCTCTAAACGTTTGCTATCACTTTGGTCCTCGTGGTTGCCAACGAGAACTTTGCTGTAAAGTTTCTGCTGCTCTTCTTTGAAAGAATCTTTCACTTTTGCGCGTTTCAGTCCTCATCCCTGAGAAATAAGACAGGGAAATAAGGAAAATATATCACACACAGAATCAACCATGTCAGTGGTAATAACAATATGTATTGTGCTTTACACTATTATCAACCTCAAATATTAATGTGTACATATTACAACTGTGACTCACCAGATGAGATCCACTAATCCTCCCTGGGCAGCGATGGCCGCTTTCACTCTGTTGGCAAACTGCACCGCATCCTCCCCTCCCTACACAAGAACCACGACAAAACAACGGGCTAATTCAACAATGGACTGTTATTGTCAATACACTAGATATTGAATTCTAAAGTTAAACGTTCAGGTTTCACCTCCCTGTTCATAGGTGGCAGATACCAAACGCTGCAGACGATGGCCCAGCTGCTCATCATCCTCAGAAGGTAACTCACCATGCTGAACTTACTGCTGTTCCAGAAAGCATCTCCAAAATGAGGGTCATACTGGAGGATGAAGACGAGGTCATATCAGCTGGAGGTAAGAGCAGTATGGGCAGAGACGAGGGAATAGACACATGTTTGTACCTTGATTGCAACTGGATAGACTGTGCAGCTGATCTTAAAGCTGCCCTTCTTGAACATCATCACTGATGTGTTGTTAATACAAGTGCCTGTAGATGACACAGTGGGAGGATTTGGATAACTCTTAACACGTTGTGTTTACCATTTGTCGTTTAGACCTAACAGCAATGTGATACACACCCTCAGGGAAGATGAGGATGGGCTGTTTGGTTTTATCGGCAACATGATCACCAAGCCTGAAATGACAAACCAGAAAAATGTATCAAGAAAATGTAGTTACTGCTGCTATCAGTCACATAAACAGACCTTTTCTAATGTTCTGACTGCACGAGAAATCATTCTGGTATAGTGGAGAAAAAATACTTGTTTGAATTTCTTCAAACCAATCCCAAAAGTCTTGGGTGGCGTACAGGGTTCAGCGACGGTGCCCCTTGTAAAATAGTCTGGAACTTGTTTTCGTGGAGCATTTGCATGTTGGTAGGTGAGCCGTGCTATTAAAAAGGCTAAATTCCTGCAAAAGACTGAAAAGAACCGAGCAGACCTGCTTTAATCCACGATCCAAATCTCAGACAAACTTTCCATTTGCAGGGTGTCAGATGCTTCTCACAGGTTGTTGTTGGTGTTTCCCATTGCAACAGGAATTTGGAAAACAGTAACACACGGATAACTAAATAGTGGGCCAGCGGCAGGTTTATACCAGCAGCCTACATCCAGTGAGTCCGACTAGCTGCTCTTAAAATCCTGATCTGACTCTCTGCTATTGGTAAGAACAACTCAAACCAGCTCATTATGGTTACTGCAGAGAACTTCAGTCTTAACCATGTGAACCAATCTGAGTGAAAACGTGTATCACAGTGGGAAACATAGAGTACCAAGCCATGCCCAATCCAAATCAACATCCTAAAGGATTGCAGGTTGCTCAGCAGTGGTACTGACTTTAAAGTAACTGCAGCTGTTTCTGTTGTGTCTCCATTTCAGAAGCTGAAAAATGTTCATGCCTTCCCAGTACCACCACCACACCGATTTGTTTGTTTATCAATCGAAAACAGTATTAGGGGAGTTACAAATAAAAAATTATTCAATCTGATTTTTATCAAAATAAAGTCTCTGCATTGTCCCCTACATCGACACTGAAAGATGCAGTGTTACCTTTTGGCCACTAGGTGTCTGTCTTTGACTTCTAATCTTTCAAACCAGATGTGAGGAGAGGATTTCACCATGGGTCTTTGGACCATTCCCATCAACCCTCCTTGGACCTGGCCAACCTGAGAGACAAGTTCAGCACAACAACAACAACAACAACAACAACAACAACTTGACTCATCTCTAGTACAGTCAAAGCAGAGTTATTATTCCATATCACTCTGAACTGAACATTCACTCGCAGAAACACAGACAGAGACAATTTTTTCTACCATAGAGTAGCAGCCATCATTGGCCAAGATGATGACATCAATAGGTGTCGTGTGATTGGCCACGCAGATCCCGCCATTCTTTGGTTTGTTTTCTCTGCAATCAAACAAGACAAAACGATATCTTATTTGCAGTTAAAACCCACTGACAGGTCATTTGATCATTTGAAATGGACACATTTATACAAAGCTTCTTTCAAGTCAGACAATGTGATGCCACCATACATGTGACTATTATTTATATTATGATATATTAAACATCCTGTACCTGTTATGATAGGTGATGATAGCTGTGAGAGCTCGAACACAGATGCGGTAACACATCAGATGAACCTTCTCACTCAGGTAGGATCTTAACCTGAAGACATACAGCATATTGCCACAACAGTCACTCCAGTTTTCTGCAAATTGATGCACACATGTGGTTCTTCTGAGCTTTTGATCATCCTAGCCTCGGTATAGAGATGTGACTTCACATGTATGCTTGAGGTGTTAGGAGAATTGGTGGAAACTTACTCTGTATTTGGTAAAAAAAAAAACCACTATGGTGGTCAGGACCAGGAGCAGACTAATGCCAGTGATTGCAAGTGTAACCCTGCAGAAGACAGAGCAAATACTTGACTCAAGACTGAATCAGTTGTTCACCCATTCATGAATCTTGGTGCCTCTACTGCTGAGCTGCCTGCTCTGACCTGAGAGGCAGCAGGACGCCGTAGCGGATGAGAACTCCCAGGCCCACAGGACGCTAAGTCTCACACCGATGTAAAGGAAGTTGTGGTTGCTCCTTGTCAGTAAGTTCCAGCTCTCCAGTTCCTGGGCTGAAAAGCGCTTGGTCACCTCATCGTCCACGATGCTCTCCACGCCTCTCCGGCAGAAGTAGATGTCGGCCATCTCGGACTCCGGCTCTGAGCGCAGACAGCCGGTAGAACCCCGGAGCTCCTGGATCTCCCGCTGCAGAGACGATGAGGGCTCTTTGGCTATGATACCTTCCGTCAGAACAGCAGGGGAGAAATATATAATGGTAAAAATCATACAGGGTATATTAAACATGAATGACTGACAGATTTTGAAATATCACTCATTTACCATTTATAAAGCTGCTGATTCTTTTCCTTTGCTCCCATCTCCATTTGTACAGTTGCCCACTAATTTAAAAGAAAAAACATTAAGACAAATAGACTAGAAAACTAGAACAATTTACTGTTACATTTCCTCTGTTTAATGTAATGTTGGACATATAAGAATGTTAAGAGTTAGAAGTAAAGACTTCATGTGCTATACTACTACTGACTTGTAGCTTTGGAGTTAGATAAGCAGCAATAACTGCAACAAGAAATTAGGCAACATGTTCCCCGGAGACTGCTGCTCTGCAGCGGTGACGGTTGGGTGTGCGTGTGGTTTCCTGAGAAGCAATTTATATAAATTATAGATAGATTCAACACCGCTGTGGTCCAATTTTAGCTTCAAACCCTCTTTTCTGTCGGTCCAGCTCAAACATAAATATCTCTAATAAATGTCTCTGCACCAGACCTGGAGAGAGGACATTTAAAGAACCATCGCCTGATGTAGATTCGACATAAAACGCAATTGTACATTCCAGCAGGGTTGTAGCCCACGGAGATGAAAGTACTCTCAGTCGGACACTACTGAACGTACACATACTCCTACACCAAATAGTACTTTGAGAATCACTGCATGCAGTAACAATGACTGACAAAGCTTTTACCAGCCTTGCAAGATTCGGTTTGGAGAAACAGAGAGACTGGCAGACACAGAGCTTTGTGTTGACCACCCAGGAACATCACACATGAACCCAAAAGGAAGTACCCCGAGGCTTCTGGTCATGTGATCAGACCAGGTGACCCAGCTCTGACTTTTATAGAGCGACACCATGTGGTCTGCTGCACTGAACTGAAGGTGGATTTTTTTTTTGCCTTTTCACTAGTCTACAGATCTCCTCTGGCATGTAATCTACTCAAAGACTGCACACCAGTTGCCAGTCATTAGGTTAGGTTAGGTTAGGTAGTTACTTTATTAATCCCCGAGGGGAAATTTAAACAAAATTTGAGGACAGAAAGTGTGCTTGGACACTGTGCAACTGGATTTATTCTGGGACTTAACCATAGACTGAAAACCAGAGTAACTCCAAGGACAGCTAGCCTTCAACAACGGCCCAAAACTGTCCTACAACCCCTGAGAAATTGGGAAAGCGGTTTGCAATCCTCCTAAAATAACATACATTTCCCTTTATTTGTTCTGCTTCGAGCTTGACTACGTTTATCCTGGGTATAAAAGGAGAGGTCTGAATTTAACAACTCCTGCAGAAACCGTCTGCTGAACTGGTGCTGGGAATGTCGATGCCCGTAGATGAACTTGGCCCCAGGAGTATTCGCTCCCTGCAGCATGTGCACCACCTCAGATGGTCCCATGGCTGAAAGCTGCTTCCTCCCTAGGGTGAGTCCCAAAGCTTTAATCCCTGAGGAAACGTCCTTCTAACAGTCCCTCTGAGCTGGGAGAACCAGGGACGAACCAGCTGGGACTGTTTTTATCACTGTGATAAAAAGTGCAAAAAAACACTTTGTGCAAAGTTTACTAACTCAAAGGGTGATAGCATGTTGCTATAGCAGCATAGAGGAAAGATTTTTGTTCCAAAATATTGCATAATGTACAATCAATACCCTTTAAAGTTCAGCAAATTGAATTAAACTCAAAGGACATTGACTTTTTACACTTTTGATAACATTATGCAGAACACATACAGCGAGCTCACCTCAAATATTATGAGTAGAGTCGTCATGTAGAAGCTGCAGAAACCAAAAGAGACTCCGAACACAGCTGGAACGATTATGAGCAACAGAAGAGTCGACCAGCCGGTGACGGAGACGCCGAGAACGCCGAGCAGGTCGTTACTGGCCATCGAAAATCAAGATGTCCGCATCAAAGAGAAACAAATGAAGCGCAAGCTTTAGAGGAACCGCTCTGGTACTGTGTGGGACCCTCAGCTTTAGAGGAACCGCTCTGGTACTGTGTGGGACCCTCAGCTTTAGAGGAACCGCTCTGGTACTGTGTGGGACCCTCAGCTTTAGAGGAACCGCTCTGGTACTGTGTGGGACCCTCAGCTTTAGAGGAACCGCTCTGGTACTGTGTGGGACCCTCAGCTTAGTAGACCAATGCTGGAGTGTTCGTCAGGAGTCTGTCACTGTTTGCATCTGATAAAGACAGCAGAACATATCAAGATCAGATATGAAGAGTACAAATGCAATAATCCATCTTTTAGTTTACTTCTACTTTAAAAAATAAATATTTTGTGCAACATCTCACTTTGCTGAGGACTTTTGTTTTGTTTTTCTAAAGGTCGTTCGGAGTTACAGCAGCAAAGTCCTGAATATGAATCTGAAGTAATGCAGACATTTATAAATTCAATACATCAGTATAAAGTGAAGGTGAGCAGAGAAAGGACATGAATATTGAACACAAAGCTCCTGTTCATGATTGATGACGACATGCTGATCATTCTGGGCAGAGGAAGAATTTGATGTTTACTAAATTTAGTCATCAGTCAATCTATTTGATCCGCATTCAACTTTTTAACGCCTCATCAGGGAAACCCGACGATAGACGATATAATTTATAGATTATAGATACGTTTTGATTTCAGCTCTTAAAATACACTTTGACCCCCAACTAGCTAGCGGCTAACGATGTATTAGCTCCTAGCGGCTACAACCGGCTCTTACCGTCCTCCGGATTTAACGCTGTGCCGGAGGAGGGTTGAGGTGACAGGCGGTCGGCTGGTGCTCCATCTGGACAGTACAGTCTCCAGTACCGGGATCTCGGACACTCTGTGGGCTCTGTAGCCTCTTAGCAGCATGCTACAGCTGCAGACAGGGTGGCATAGTGTCACCATGGCAACAAGTGGCCAATGAGCACCGCTGTCACTGCACTGTGGGCGGGGCATTGAGAGTAAATCTGGTTACAGAGCAGAAATAGTGTCATTCAAAGTCAGTCCGTTAACGCCGAAAATAACAACACGAGGAATTATTATCATTATGCAGTGTCCATCCCTAACGATGGTCAAATATAGTAATATAGTAAAAATATAACAGTTTATTTAATCAACTTTTTTTTAAATTATTATTAGGAAATAAGGCAGTAGGGAGGACCTGAAAAGTTTATTGAATTTCTATTTGTTATGTTCACATTCTAATAATATTTACATTTCAGTAAATTGTGTGTTGGTTTTGAACATAGCTGCATATCAAAGATGATAACATAAGGGTATAAAAGGTTGTGAACTTTTAGTCCGGACGGAAATGACGTTTGAGGTTAAACAGTCAGTTTAAAAGTCTCACCGGGACTGACCACAAGCAGAAGCAACAACAAAATGGCTCAACGGAATCAAATTTCGGACTTGTTTACGAAGCCAGCTGCACCTGGACAGGACGTGGAGCTCAGTTCATCCCGGCGGAGGAACGGACCCGCTCACAACGCAAGAGGAGTTTATTTTACGGAAGCATTCAGGGTCCTTTACAAAAACAGGACAGAGCGCTTCCGGTTTAAAGCCTGAGTGACGGTACTGAGATCATTTCAAACTACAGGTGGAGAAGGTGGTCGAAATAACTCTTCCCAGATTAATATCCACCTTTGAGATGTCGTTGACCACTTCTATGTGGCAGATACTACTGACCTGCTAAAGATCAGCTGATCCCCTAAACATCTTCTGTACCCCCTGAAAAAGACAGAAATCGGTCTGCATGAGGTGTCTAAGGGTTAAAGGCGAACTAATTCAAATAGAATAAAAAGAAAGTAAAATATGCATTGGATGCCAGTCAGGCAGAGCTAAATGTGCAATAGCCAATTATTAAGTTGTTTTTTTTTATGCTCATGCTTTGAATAATTACTGTTTTTATAATTGTTTATCGTGTAAATTTGTCTTTCAGAGCTGCTGTTCTATAACATGTGTGTTTACTTTGTTTTATTCATGTTTATTGTGTAAATCTGGCTTTGCTCTGAGCCAGATCCCAGCTGCTGTTGTGTGTGTGTGGCCAATATTTTGTTTATGTTTTCTGACAGGATTATCATTTAATAGTTTGGGTGCTGAAACCTAAACAAAGTGAAAGTGTTTCACATCTTTAATCATGGGTTTATTATTCAAAGCTCTGGTTGTCTGTTGCTGCTACTGAAACACAGTCAAACTAGCTTTTGGTTTTCCAGGTGTGACGACCGACTGCTGCACTGAAAATGCTGCTATTCATTGTTTTTGGACTCAATGGAAATCAGTCGGATGTGTTGGCTTTGTAAATAATGAAAATAGATTACAGCGTGTTGTATTACAGGCACTACTCAATGCTCTGTTGGACCAATTTGTGGGTACATTGCATCTCTGCGGGTCCGTGGACAGACAGACGTGTTGTTAGGTTGGAGGTGGCCAACCTCTCCCCACCAGTGGTGGCGCTATGCAGGAATCACAGAGCTTTGTTAAAAGGTTGATGGTGTGTGGAGAGCGGAGAGTGCAGTCTCTGGGGCTCAACAGTTTACCGTTGCTAAATACCTCGAAATTGTAGACTGGTGACTTGTCTTTTTTTTTTTTTTAATTTTTACGTGGGTCCAGAAGAAGGTTGTTGCATGTTTGGTACCTTTGACACAACTGGGCTGATTAATGGAAAGTTATGATTGTTGTGGTTTCTCTGTAATTAGTATAGAAAAAGAGAGAAATGCAACTGCCATTTGAATGAAAAAAGAGATTTCTGTGTCATAATCAAAAACCAAATAGGAAGGAAGGAAGGAAAGGAAAAGAAAGAAAGAACTTGAGATCTCAAAATAAGACTGTCAGGACAGATTCATGTCCCAACATAAGTAGGAACACACAAACGCTATTCTCAAGTTGGAATAAAAACCTTTATTGTTATATATTCTGCAACAAATAGCAGTTGTTTTCTAGCATGCATAGTTTCACACAGTTGAGACAACAAAAAAAAAATCACAAAGTAAGATTTCCCTTTTGAAGAACATCTTAACTATATAACATGCATATGACCTCATGCCCATTCACTGAACAGTCTACCAATAGTTTAGCTGTCCCATCAACCAAAGGGCATTTTAAGCAGCCATATTGAAAACGTAAGTTCAAATTTCAGAAAAATACAGCATACACTTACTACACTGAATTAGACTCGCATCATATTTTTGTAAACTTTCTTTGGCTTTGGTCATAAAGAGGCTCATAGGGCTTCCTTACACATATTGATAATGAAGGTATGATATCGGTTTTAGAGATTAGAGCGTGCTAGGTTTATGGATGAGGTTGATTGTTCAATTCATTTTGAGGTATCAAAGTTAAAAGTGTAAATGTTGCACCAAAAGTGAAAAGTTCACTTAAGTGTTCTGTTGACTCACAAAATCCTAACAAACAAACACATTTATCAAGTTCTCTGATCAAAATTAAAGCATTGACAGAATCCCTCTTTCAGCTACTGCTTTAACGCTCAGTTGATCACCTGCCACAGTGACGTGTTGATGATCTCTCAAACCGAAAACACGTTTTATGTGTTCTGAATATTCATGCGGAATCATATTCAGAATTAGTAAAACACACATGTAATTAAAAGGTCTATCAAGATTACCAAGTTTCTTGTAGAATTTTTGCAGTTGACAGTTTGTTATCCACATATATATATATATATATATGTGTGTGTGTGTGTGTGTGTGTGTGTGTGTGTGTGTGTGTGTGTGTGTATATGTATATACATAATACACAGTAAAATGGGCATTATGTTATTAGAAAGTCAGAAGAACTGTATCAGTGCTACATTACACATAATTACCAAACAAATACTGGCTTGCCTTAACCAGGTTTAACAATAGTCTCCAGTAAGGTAACACATCAACAGCATCGGGTGGGAGAGAAACAACAGTATCCACAAAACACAAACACAGCTTTGACAGGATCACATTAAATATTCCCATATTGCCATTTGTATTTGTGCTCAGCATTTAAAAGGAATGTGCTGTATTGGTTTGGGGGTTTGCTGACATACTGCTGTCTTAAAAATATCTTGATTGCTACCATTATTAACAACAATAGTATAGTGGTAGTAGGTGTTTGAGCAGAATAGCTCGAACATCACATTACCTTTATCCATTGGGTCAACTACCTCATCCTCATTAGAAATGTTGTCATTACTAAAGGAAAATACATTTTTAAAATATACTTCGCAAAAGTCAGAAATGCAGCCGTTGGTTTTGTTTATGCTCTAAGAAACAGCAGCAGCATATTTTTAACAGTGTCGCTCCTGGCTGCAGTCGTCAGCCTTTGTGCTTCAGCGTGGCAGTTTCAGGGCAGGGTTGATATGTTTTTGCTGTCTTGTTCATTGACAGTTCAAGAAGTTCCAGATCCATCAATATTCTTTGCTGGGCTCTCTCCTTTTTCCCTCTTCATCCAGCAGAGAATCCAGCTTATGTTTTAACATCTTAGCTCTCCACCAGGAACTCATCGAGACATCATCCGCACAAATTCTGCAAGTTAAAGAAAGGGACAGATTTTCTACTTTGCTCAATGGCCTGCTTTAGTGCAAATTTACAATAAAATAAATAATGTGGCACAAGTGACAGCAACTGCTGTTTAATGTGTAAGATACACAGTACGTCATACTATCTTTGTACTTTAGATGTAGGTGGAGGATGAAGACAACGGTTGGTGCACCTAACTGAGCAGCGGTATTACTGAAATGTCCTATTTGCCTGCCAATTTCGGAATACAAACTTCCGTTCTTTCTAAAAAAAAAGAAAAAAAAAAAGGATGTTTATGATGCAAAGTGGATGAGCACGACTTGAATTCCAAGTCCTTTAATTTTTTTATTTTCATGTTAATGTTGAATCTATTAACCTTTAACTAAATGGCATTGACCTCCATATACCGAATGTTGTGCATTAAAACTCTACCACTGCCACCATTTTTGGAACTAGTTCAACCTGATCACACTTAGGCACCGCGTCTGGCCCCGACGGGTCCACAAACCCTCAGGCCAATAGGGTTTCCACGATATAATCACCGTGACAACTGAAGCTATGAGCAGCAGTGGAGCCAGGTCAACTACCCAAATCATTAGAAAATAAAAAATCAAATAGTTTGTGCTGTAGTGCTATTGATCCCATAGTTTAGGACTTTATTACCCAAACTGTGCATGTATTTTACCTGCGCCATCAAATGTTGTGTTAAGCTCTTTGCTGATGGTTTGTATATAGAAAGCAGCAAAAGCATGACGTTTTTTTTGCTGAAAGTAAGTACTACTGAGAACAGCAATATTTCCTGATATTTTCATCCCTTTCAGCCTGTATGCATCTTTTTCTCAGTGGGTAATCTATGAGGTGACATAATCCCTTGGCACGGAGATAATCTGACAGACAGACCTACTGCCTTCATCGCCTCACCTCACCATCAGCATGCTATGGGATATAAACCACACACGTGTTGGCACTACTTGAATTGTCTATGAAAGTGTGTGTGTGTGTGTGTGTGTGTGTGTGTGTGTGTGTGTGTGTGTGTGTGTGTGTGTGTGTGTGTGTGTGTGTGTGTGTGTGTGTGTGTGTGTGTGTGTGTGTGTGTGAGCCCACGCGCGTGAGCTAGCTTAAAAGATAGAAGGGTTGAGAGAGAAAGGCCAACAGAAAGAGGTAATGTGTAATCATGTTTGATTTCTGGCTTCTGCCGGCAGTAAATGTTGTTGTGTATGATTTGCAAAGTATGGTGTCTGCAAATACATACTGTACTGCATAGGGTTTGTTTTACCTTCAAAGTCGACATGTCCGTCTCCGTTGAGGTCGATGTCTCGTAGGATGTCCTCCAAATCTCTGTGTCCAACCTGAAAGGCAGGTTGTGGGGAAATTGTGAATTTCTGTGGCACAAACTCAGAGCAGGTTTACAGAAGTGGAGTGGACAGACAGAATTCAGGCTGACAGTGATTGATGGAGAGCGACAGAGAAGAAAACTCAGACTCTTCCAGCAGCTCTGTACCTGTTGTCCTAGGAGTTTCTTCATCGCTTCCCTAAGTTCTGCTGTGCTGATTTGGCCGTCACCATTAGTGTCGAACTGAAAATAACAAGAGAAATTATTAAAACAAAGAAGTGTTAATTAGGATTGATTTACAATATGCATTTGCAAAAACTGTATTTTCTATTTTTCTTACAAGCCAAGGCCAACATCACTAAATTTCCAGAAATACTGATAGACCCTCCTCAAAATTATTGCCACTTTTATCAGACTCGGCTGCCTTTCCCATAATACCCTCTGAAGATATTCTTTCTGAAAGATAAAACTGAATTAACTTGATAAATGAATGTGTTCAACATTATTTTTCCACTCCATTTCAACAAATTTGCAAGTTATTTTGTTATCACACTCCATTTGCTATTGTGTGAGTGTTTCTTCACATCTGTCCTCACCTCTTTGAATGCATCCCTCAACTCCTTTACCCCAATCATGTCTGCTGTTTCAGCCAGAAGTTTGGGCCCCATAAGTTCAACAAAGTCCTCGAAGTCAACATGTCCTCCCACTGATGGACAGATAAAAAAGAACAAAATAATGACAGCGTATTGGGCTCAGTATTGTTCAAAAACCTTCAATACCTGTTCTTAAACGATACTTTTTTGATACCAATTCTATAAAATCCATTTTAAGAAAAAAAAAAAAATGCACCCAGTTCAGAGGGGGAAAGTGTAACCAGGGTTATTTTAGCTACATTAACAGATTTCCCCTAAACGCCTCACTGGCATACTATTTACTGATGTTCAGTAAATATATGACATATGACAGCTGTCGTTGGATGCTAAAATTTACCAGTGTTCCCTAAATGCCTTAAATGCCATCTGTAGATGGTCGCCAGCTCTGTGCACAAAGCAGACTCCAGTTACTGTACTGCACATCGCAGGAATAGCGGGAAATATATTAGTTCTGCATTTTTTTTTTCATTCCAAGAAACATTGGCTCAAAAATTCCTGAGTCACAAAAGCAACATAGCTTTACAAAACAGACAATCTGTGGCTGAAAATGAGTTTAAAAAGAGTGAAATAAGCCCTTCTAATGTAAGATTTACTTAAGTTGAAACAAGTGATTTAATTTACACGAGTGGGCTTTAAGTATGGTAAATGTCGTGGCTCACACTGATTTACTTCTGCGTAAACGGAGCAGAAGTCATGTGTTTTAAAACAAAACAAAATTGTTGTTTGACTGTAGCCTTGGTATTGAAATTTGGTACCAAATGACAAGGCATTTTTTGATTGTAGATAATATGGATGTAATTCAGTCAGTGTTGTAAAGGTACCAAAGTTCAGAGTGGCTGTTAAAGTGTTTATCTCTGCACACGTGGTGCTGAACAAAGAAAAGGAAAAACGGGAGAAATAATTCATAGACATGCAGACACAATTTTAGTTACAGTTCATGTTGATCTGCTGGCTCAGTTCTATCAGCTCCATCTCTGTCGGCATGTAGCCCATCGTTCTCATGCAGTTCCCCAGGTCTTTACAGCCAATGAACCCGTCTTTGTCTTTGTCAAACTCCTTGAATGCCTCGCGCAACTCTGAGAGCAACGCAGAGAAAACATGAATGTGAGAGATGTAATAGAAATGATTTGAATGAATATTGGAAAATCTCTTGCAACCTTATTTTTTTCTTAATGGAACATACCATCCATTTCTTCTGGCCTCAACTCTCGATCCTGTGAGGGATCACAATGCAAAGTTAGAGTCCAAACACTGCTGATATTTTGAAGAAATCATGCCAATTCCCAGCATTCCTCACACAACATGATTTGGCTTTAGGATCAAAGTGAAATAGCCGAAATATTAGATATTTTAGGATTTGTTGTAGCAGAGAGAATTCTGATCCATATACTGTATTTGCAGCATCTGTGTATGTGATTAATTAATTTCTGTTTTCATGAATTAGTTGCCAGCATTTCTGAAATATGAAATAATTTATTTTATTTTCCAGTCCATTGAATTAGACTCAATTTATTCATCAGGAAGCTCCACCTGAGAGCTCATCGTCACAGTACACGTCTACAGTGACGACTTCAGCATCACCGTTTTCTTTAATAATGAGACCTTGACTCTTGTTCACTGTTGGAAATGGATGAAGAGAAATAATTGCCATGTGAAGAGCTTTTCTGCCACCGCCACAATGTGCACTAATAATCCTCCCTCTTGCCACAAATGTCCACCATGTTTTTAAGCAATGCATCCAGCCTCTTGCATAAATATACACAGAGACGCACAAACACACACGCACACACCCGTTCGTTGCACATTCTCGCTATCCAGAATAGTCCGTATATAAAGATTTCGAGTCGTCGTATTCTCAAAAATACCAACTTCTCAGCTTCACCCCTCTCCTTCACATGCTGCAGGTGCTGACATTACAGTAGAAGGTGATTACTGAACACTCACGATAGGTTTTGGTTATTGTTCATGTTCTGCTCTGTGTGCTAAATCTCTCGTGGCATGCATGCTCGTGATGTTTTCTGGACTTACGTACAGCCTGCCGGCTCTCAGCGAAGCCCTTGCGTAGAAAGATGCATGCGGGCCCCAGTACGTTGTGCATGTTGGCTCCGTTCTGGGCCAGGGCCACTAGTGGCTCAAGATAGGCCCCCCCAGATCCCCCCTCCTCACAGGACTGCACTGCTTTGTAGTTCTTCTTCTGGTCCTGGGGCCGCATCCGGGGTGGGGGGCCAGATATGGGAGCAGAGGCAAAGACAGGGGTAGAGACTGTGACTCAGATTGTTGCAGCATGGTGTCAACAAGGAGCCAACATGGAGGCGGGAGGGAGAGGGTGTGTGTGTGCGGGGGGGGGGGGGGGGGGGGCTCAAAGTAGGATCATAGGTGACTGACACATGTCTGTCAGTCACCAAAAGGTGTGGAGTCACGTCAGTCATGATGGAGGAAAGCAGCTCAGTCAGAGAGGTGTAATATCATGACACAGCAACTGATGCCATATGAATCCACCCTGTCAGTCAGCATTCAGCACAACAGAACACCAGTCAGATTTTGTGATTGTTGTAAACAAAAATACTTGATTGTTTTTATTTCTATTTTGTTCAGAAATTGCAATGCAATGTGTTGAGTTTAATGTGATTTCATTTTTTGTTGTGGTGAAATTGTGGGAATTGGTCAAAATTGCAAGTCAAGGAAAATATTATATTTTGTTTATCAGCTACTACCGAAGAGAAAAAAAATGACATGTATGCATATTGCACATCGCAGGAATAGCGGGAAATATATTAATTCTGCATTTTGTTTTCATTCCAAGAAACATTGGCTCAGAAATTCTTGAATCACAAAAGCGACATAGCTTTACAAAACAGACAATCTGTGGCTGAAATGCAGAATACACAGTCTGCAAAAACAGTTCAATCTCTTGAAACTGGAAGATTGTCTAAAACTCACTTTAACATACTGTTTGATTTGACTGGAAACCTAATTCTCCTGATCGGACCACATTTCCCATAAACCCTGTCACTTTCAGTCTGGCTGTTTTTTTGCAGTGTGTTTGGATGATAACAGGACAGATTGAAGACTTTGCTGACTGTAAGTGAGGAGTTGTTTTTGTTGATAAAGCAAGTTTTGTTTGGAAAGGCTTACTTTGTGCTGTAATGTCTTCAAGCAGACCTTCTATTGAGTACTTGTACTGCGGAGAATCACAAGATCGTAATTTCCTGGAGGGATTGATCGGTGCGTCTCCCCATGACGTGTCACATATGATGCCATGTTGGAAGTTTCTGCTGCAGAAAAATGCAAATCTCTGAAAGCCTGACGTAAACACCCTTTAACAATTTTTTTGTGGCCTTCAGCTACACTTTTTTTTTGCCTGAAAGGATCACTTTGATTCATCACAAAATTGTGATGATATATTATGTTATGGTAAAGTTGTACAAAAATTTGTAATGTGATTTTGAGAAAACGGTGACATCACTACCATAATCAGCACAATCAGACCACCTGCTGCTCTCCGCAATCACAGTTTCCAGACTAACTTCCCTGGACTGTTAGCTTCACTCACTCGTCCACTGCAATGAAGAATTATTACAGTAATAGAAAGGGATTTAGATAAATGTTGGATTGTTTACCGTCTGCCTGATGGTATGACTGCTCACGTTCCCAAATCTCAGCATGAATTTAGAGAGTACAATATTATCATAGCGAACAGAAATGATGGTGAGAAAAATACCAAAATAAAACCCTAGTTGTAATAAACTAGAAAAACCTTTTACAACCCAATTTATCAATAACACTACAGAATCCACGAGTTTATGCACTTTTAACTGACTGCATTACAAGTTTGTTAGCAATAGTGGTCGAGTTCATGGCACATGACATTTATATCAAGACTCACGCTGTGGTGGTTACTCATCGGTTTGCATGTTGTCCAGAAGATACAGCTAAAGTTCACCCAGCCATTTCATTATAATCACCAATTAGAAAGTCCACCAGGGGGCAAATGTTGTTCTCACATCATCCCCAATTACTGAGAGAGCTACAAGTTAATTAAAAACAGACAATCACTGCCTGCCAGCGGACAAAAAAAGCTTCCTCTAAATAAAGTCAAATTAGGTTTCAACCATTGCTCTGACTAATATTTGAATTGGAGAGTAGCAGTTGAATGCAGAACACAAGTGGCTCGGTGGACTCTATTTCTGTCAAGCGAAGATTAGCTTATTTTAAAGCGGTGACATTTCATACTGCTTATAAAACACACAATGTTGGTTTGGATTTCAATTACTACAGTGTGACATCCAACTCGGACAAGGGACGTCCAGCTGAAAGTAAGTAGTGGACCGAAAATCGCAGCGAGTTACAGAGGAACCATTTTGCTGCTGCTTTAAACCTCTCTGACATGAGCGAACACCATGCTCAGATGCTTTATACAGTAAACAGAAGACATTTGCATGCATATGTAGTGAAAAATTAATATGCATACTTGTACTATATGCAAATAGACGCAGTATTATATGCTCTAGAAATGACCTTCACACTCCATCTGCCAGTCCTAATGCCAGTTCGTGCATTCATACAGTCCTCACCACAGGAACGGATGCCCACTGGGTAATCTGACCAAGTGATGCATGGAGCAGGGCTGTCCGTGGCTATATCGTGCCAGAAAAAGTAGTATGAAGCCTCGCGTCAGCTGTTATATAACAAAAAAAAGACCCCACACACACAAGAAAAGAAAAATGTGAAACCGTGTCAGAGAAAGGCTGAAGTCAAGCAAGAAGTTCTGCAACACTCCAACCCAATTCTGCACAGATGGCATCAACAGTTGCTTGTCATATTATTGTGCTTCCTCAAGGATGTGCAGCTGCTGATATGAAGGAAATTCTATTTGCGGGACCGTTTCTCTGCTTCTCTGAGAGTCTATTCAAGCATCCAGTGATTCAACAAGGACAGCAGATGTAAGAGATGTAACACTAGAGTGGATGAACTCAAAGACTCCGTGCCAGTGGTGCATTTGAGCTAATAGAATCTGATATAGTTGAAACGGTGCACCTGTTTGCAACGCTTCCACTGAATGATGGCATCCTGCAGGTGCAGCACCAACAGGGTCGCAGCTCCTGTTGGCTGGCGAGGTGGGATTCACGTGCAACCTGACTGACTCCAAAGGTTCCCCGACATGGTTTTAACTCACAGACTCAGTCAACAGGTGAGGCACAAGCAGTACTGACAAGTTATTGTGATGTCTGTCTGAACGCAGCAATGCTGACGAGCAGACGACACTATATCCAAAGAAAGTACATGCAGCATGAGTTTTAAAGTAAGTCAACACGATCCTCAGTCAGTATTTCAGACTGTAAGCCTCTGTGTTGGCAAACAGTGAACAAAACCACAGCAAGAGACACAAGCTTTATCTTCCATATCCTGTCATCATTTAGTGCGTCTCTCAGCTCCAGCAACACAAAACACAGTTCAACAGCCTTGTGGCGGAAAGTCAGTCGCAGGGCTGAAGTCAGTAGGAATGCAGTCCAGCAGCCGTCGGTCAGGTTGGAACACCTTCAGACAAACATGCAGGAGTCAGGACACCGCGGCCCGCCTTACCTTCTTGGTGAAAATTTTAAGCGACTTTACAGAGTTGCCCATTGCAAGAAAATCCTTCTTGTTTTATGTTTTCTCTCTAACTCTGTCTGTGTTAGTGTGCCTGTATGTACGTGCACGTGTGTGCATGTGTGTTTGCGTGTGTTTCCAGGCATGCATGGGAATAGGAGTGATTAGAAAGGGAGAGAGGGGTTCAGTGGGTCATTGACTAATACAAGAAGACGTCTGGGGGAAAAAAAGAGGCAGGGAGAGGAGCTGAGATCTCAGAGGAGGTACGAGGAAAGGAGGGAAAAGGATGAAGGAGTGTGCAGGGAGGACCTAGAGGCAAGGAAGCTGGGAGGAGGAGGAGGAGGAGGAGGGACACCAGGACAAAGGAGGAAATATGTAAACAAGAAGGAAGGACAGATCAGAACAACAGAAAGATAAGCCAGGGAGAGAAGCATGCATGTGATCAGCGTGAGATGCAAGTGGCTGCAGAAAGAGAGCAAGACTGCTTCTTCATTCCATCCTCTCTCCTACACTGTCTCCCTCCCTCCTTCCCTCCCTCTCGCTCCCTCTCCCTCCCCTCTTTCCCCCCTCCCCCCAATTCCCGCTCACTCTACAGTTTCTAACCATCTATGCGAATGTGACAGAAAAAGCTAGTTTGGACAAGCATATTACCTTCCCCTGAGAAAGACACTAATCCAAACATGCACACACACACACACACACACACACACACACACACACACACACACACACACACACACACACACACACACACACACACACACACACACACACACACACACACACACACACACACACACACACACACACACACACACACACACACACACACACACACGCATACACTCGATTAAACACACACAAATGTGGGGCTGTGGAGCTAAAAATAAAACACAGTTTCTCTCCCGACCCCAACTCACTCTACCCACAGCATCCATCTCCTTCTCTCTCTCACACACACACACACACACACACACACACACACACACACACACACACACACACACACACACACACACACACACACACACACACACACACACACAGACCTAGAAGCATCACAAAGTCATGTTGAGCTTGAAGGGATTGGATTCAGATCAAAGCCAAAATGTGCAAGAAATGACACATGGATTCTAAACACCATGCTGCAGGATGCAAACCAGCACGTGTGCGCGCACACACACACACACACACACACACACACACACACACACACACACACACACACACACACACACACACACAGTTTCATCAGCACAATGACTGAAAAACGGTATCTTTCTGAATATGGAGCATTTCTAAAAAGAGCAGTGAAAAGAAGAATGTACACTTACTTTTGTACTGTATCATTTTTATGGCACTTTATGTACTTAATTCTTTTACTCTTCTACTCTTCCACATTTCAGAGGCAAATGTTTTTATTCCACCACACATATTTTTTTATTCTAAATATATGGCAGGTTTTATATGCAAAAATATGATCATCTGAAAAGTTGGAAAGTCCCGACCAAGTGGCATATTATTGTTACGACGTCTACATTTGATCCAGTTAGTTTTGGTTTCGTATTGCAATTTTGTCTAAAGTCTGCATGACAAACGTTGAGTTGCCTGCAGCAGGTGGAACACGCAACACGCAACACGCAACACACAGCGCTTTGTAGACACGTGTGCGCCTGACATCAGCGTGTTGTCAACTTGTCCGGCAGCCTCGTCCGTTTGAATGAAGAAACATGAATGAACAGATTGATTTCATTGCCACTATATTATTAGTAATATAACTTTACTCCTTTTTTCTTCTTACAAAATACATTTTGGTATTTGAATGCGTTTTTCTGCCAGAAGCATCATGTTTTTGAACATCTGACACGTTATTTTCAACGTGACCTCTCAAGACATTCTTGAGATTTTCTTCAAATTTGGCACAAACATTCACTTGAACTGAAGGATGAACTGATTAGATATGCGGGATCAAAGGTCAAAGTTCACTGTGACCTCACTTCAAAATGAATGCGCCAATTACGACAGCATTTCTCACGAATGTTCAATAGGTGAAAATGCTGAAGTGATTTCATTTTATACCCAAAAGGTTAAGGTCAACTTCACTGGGACATCAGATCTTTTTTAAATTCAACACTACAAGGAGAGATGTTGACCCTCTTTCAGGTTTCGTCAGATAATAAATTGGTGACGATGAACTTTGGTTTCCACCTTTAAACTGATGCTTCAGATATTCTGTGCTGTTAAAGATGTGTGAAGCAGCCATGTTTTAGAATTTGTAGCTTTTTTGCAGCAAAATCCATATTTGAAGCATCATCAAGTCTCAATCATCTTTATTGGACAACATGAAGACAGAAGGATTCCTTCAGATTCCTTTAATGAGTCTGGATGTATGTTAACTGCTTGGCTGGAAATTGCAACTTGACTAGTTGGTGGAGGCGTACATGCTTTGGGTGTTCATTTGAGTTTTCAGTTGTACTGCCGTGGCTCTTTTTTACTCCTCTTCTTTTTCTTCTCTTGTTTAATGGTGACGTTGGTCTCCACTCTGTCATTGGTCCAAAGGTCTGGACCAATAAAAACAGTTAACAAACGTAACCATTGTTCCATTTGATCCGGACCGAGTCCACCTCTTGTGCTCGGGCCAACGTTTGGTCCTTTGG
The DNA here is from genome assembly GCF_029030835.1 of Brachyistius frenatus. Taxonomy (NCBI): domain Eukaryota; kingdom Metazoa; phylum Chordata; class Actinopteri; family Embiotocidae; genus Brachyistius; species Brachyistius frenatus. The sequence goes on from NW_027210976.1 coordinate 75,875, forward strand.
TCCGTTCTGTGATTCAAGGCACCTTTTCAGGATGTTGCATCACTAACAATGAGCAGTTAATTATATTACATTACTTTAAGAAAATGTGAAATTTAACTGTTGAATGCAGCACTTGCATTTGTAATTTTTACTTGGTAGAATTGATGCTTTTCTTCAAATTAAAGATCCAGACATATTCTAAGATATTTAAAAATCCTCTGTTTTGAATACTAATTTGTGTCTGATATTGTTTTAACTCAATTCTTAAAAATACACCCATATTTTCTCTCACATTAAAAAAAAAAATCCTACATATTCATCTCCTCCACTGACAGACCAGGTCTCAGGAGTGTTTGTGTGTTGGGCCATTATTCAGTGGTAACTTCTACGTAGACACGATAAACTCTCCTTCATGGTGAGCACATTAATCTTTCTCGGTTCATCCCAATAGCCTTGTAAACTGTAAACTAAACTGTAAACTGTGCACGTGCAGCATTCTGCTCAGTGAAGGTCAGATCTGGATGTGTAGTATGTCTGATAATCTGATTTGATTGGAGGACCTGAAGAGTACTTGTTCCACCGCTGGCTGAAACAGCGAAGCACCACATGCAGTAGAAAGTCTCTGTTTTCAGGTTTCCACCAGCAGCATCCGCTCCAGACAACTTTAGAGTCGCTCCCTGCAGCGCTGCAACGTACATCCGTGTTTCCCGCTCGACCTTGTCTATTCTCTGCTATTTTAATAGACACATTCACGCCGTAGTCGTCTCGGATCTCGCTCCCATTCAATATCTGCGCGGCTCCTCGGCGTTGTTCTGCCGATGATTCATCAGCTTCTCACCGGAGGCTCATTGTGAACTTCAGAACACATCAGATGTCAGACGCAGGAGCCGTCAGCTCTCATAATGTCAGAGCTCGGCGTGCTCGCTTTCCATCCATCGCCCTCTGCTGCCGTATCCTCTGCTTCTCCCTCATACCTGCTCGCTCGCTCAAAGACACGACTGACTTTACAAATTACATAACTGCTTCACACGACCTGCGGTCATCATGTCCCTGATGTCCGATGATTATTGAGGTACAAGTTCTCACTAGTCATGCTTTGAATCATGGCAGCATGTTTGCAATATGTTCACCGTAATGCAAAGAAACCTTCTGTAAATGCATTCATTAGATCGGAATACCACGGAAGGAGGAAATATTAATAACTGCTTTCGCTATTTACTGCAGATTTTGATGTAATCCTGTTTCACCCATCCAGTTGTTCATTGAGCTGAGTGGTGGAAGAGGAGGATTGACGTAATAATAAATAGCAAATGTTCTTTTGCTTTCATAAACCCAGATTTTTGTACGTTGCTTTTTATTTGCAAAGGGAAATGACGTGTAATCATTTGATGACTGCAGGTCATCACAGTGGATCAAACAGAGAAACGCTGTGACCATGAAGGTTTTTGTCTGCGTACATTTTGGTGATCAGAGTCTCGGCTGTGATAAAACTCAATGCACACTTGCGTCATCTTCTTGTGTTTCTTGGGCTGAAACGTCACAGTTTTATCCTCCAGCTGATTAGTTCATTCAGATCAGATTAGCTCAGACTTTCATATTTCATGCACAATATTATTCAAGTTTTATTTCAGAGTAGCCGTTATGTGCGTCAGCAGGGCAATGTCTCTCGTTTCAGTGCATGTCAGTCAAATCTGGGTTGTTTTTCCTCCAGCCTCCATCAGCCTCCTCCAGCCTCCTTCAACCTCCTTCACCCTCCATCAACTCTTTCAGCCTCCTTCAGCCTCCATCAGCTCTTTCAGCCTCCTTCAGCCTCCATCGGCCTCCATCAGCCTCCTCCAGCCTCCATCAGCCTCCATCAGCCTCCTCCAGCCTCCATCAATCTCCATCAGCCTCCTTCAACCTCCTTCAGCCTCCATCAGCTCTTTCATCCTCCATCAGCCTCCTTTAGCCTCCTTCAGCCTCCATCAGCCTCCATCAGGATTCAGCAGCTGTGTGCATCACAAACAGGTTTTAACTAGCAAAGAGTGAATTTTCTTCCTCCTTCTTTTTCAGCACAGATATAAAAATATCCCTCCGTGTCTAAAAATAGCCGTTTATACTCTAAAGGATATTCTGGTGAATACGATGATGATGATGATGATGATGATGATGATGATGATGCTCTCTTTTTCTCTCAATTCCACCCAGATTTGTCCTTATTTTATTCATTTGTGATCTCTTTTTTCCCCCTCTTGTAATAAATGCCTCTTCTCTCCTTCATTCCCTGCAGACTCATCGAGGTCAGAGTGACCCAGAGCCAAAGAAAACAGGGAAGAAGAAGAAGCCAGATTTTTGTAAGAGAAAAGAACAAAACGTGACAACAGACAGGAAACATCAGCGGCTGAGATAACAGGAAAGCCGCTGGAGGAAGTGAGGATCCGATCTGTGTTTGAAGACCTTCCCTCACATTGTCTGCAGAGGTCAGAGGTCAGAGGTCAGAGTTCAAGAATGCTTTTGTCTTGTATAACAGTCATCCTGCATTTTACTCTTTGTCTTCCTGATTTATCCGATTCAGGTCACTTCCTTCACTTTCTTTTCCTGCTCTTCCACATGTATAGGATCACTGATGTGACACAGTGGGCACTTAATCCCCCCCCCTCTCTCTCTTTCTCTCTCTCTCTTTCTCCTTCTCTCCCTCTCTCTCTTTCTCTCTCGCCCCCTCTCTCCCTCTCTCTCTCCTTCTCTCTCTTTCTCTCTCCTATCTCTCTCCTTCTCTCCCTCTCTCTCTTTCTCTCTCTCCCCCTCTCTCTCTTCTTCTCTTTCTCTCTCTCTCTTTCTCTCTCTCTCCCCCTCCCTCCCCTCTCTCTCCCTCTCACCTCCTCTCTCTCTCTCTCCCCCCTCTCTTCCCCTCTCTCTCTCCTTCTCTTTCTCTCTCTCTCTTTCTCTCCTTCTCTTTCTCTCTCTCTCTCTCTCTCTCTCTCTCCCCCTTCTCTCCCCCCCTCTCTCACATACACACAGATTGATGTGAATGGTACTTGCTCCCTCTGCTGGTGAATACAAACATCCTTTCATTTAATTTTCATTTAAAAAGGAAAATTCTCCTTGATAATAATATTTCCTCAGAAGATCCCTTTTTAAATTTGAGATCCCTTTTAACAGCAGGTCTGTGCTGCATTTCCAGATTTCCAACAAGAGCTTGGAGAACAAGGTCACTGAAGGTCACAAACACTGAGAGCTGTAATGATTGTTCAGTGTCCTGAAATAGAAGCGTTTCTATTGGGACTAAAAGCTGCTCCGTCTCTGTCCTCCATCACGGTGTCTGTTTTAGCCTGCGTAGTTTAAAGGCCACAACGAGCTCCAGTAGTCTTGTTGACTGTGGTGCATGTTCGCTTTAAAGCGACAAAATTTGACTTTAAAATTCAAATGAATCATTGCATCACAATCAGTCCATAACAACACAAACTGCAAAACCACATTCAAGCAGCAAACCACATTTGTCCTCTTTCTAACCCCCACACGAGGCTTTCTGGTGATTCATCGTAGGAATATGAACATGTGGATTATAAACTGACAGCTCGGAGACACGCGTCTGTTTGCTTCTTGTCTTCCCCAATTTCTCAGATTTTCTGTCAGGTAGCATGTTTGCCAAAGTATTTGAATATTTGTATTGAGACTGTGCCCTCCTCCAGTCTCTCATAATCAGGTCTTCATGGGTTATTTTTAGCTGCTTCTACTTGAGGCGAATGAGTTCTGTTGCAGAATGTTATGTTACATAAGAAAATATGAAATGAAAGAGTTTGTGTGGAGTTTCACATCTAACCCTGGATTCTGCATCACGCTGCCACATCTCTTCAAGGACCAGTAACGCCATATTTCTCATGACTTGTGGTCCGTTAGATTAAACAGCGCGGGCTAAAGCGTCTCAGTTGTACTCACATTTCTGTCTTTTTCTTTTTCACTCACTCCATTGCACTCGCTCTTTTACACAAACACCGACGGACAATGTGAGCTGGTGATCCTGTTTCATTTGTTGCTCATATTACTGCCTGCAGTTTGCCAACATAATTATAAAAACATAACAGCTTTCCAAGGGTTCCCTGATTCAAAGCAATCAAACAATTTCCATCATGCATAATTTATGTAGAAACATTTTCATACGATCATTTTCTGGATTTGACAGAAATAACAAACTATCCCGTCCTTCCACTCTGCAGACTTTATATAGACGCAGCCTCAGTGGAACCCCGAAGACTGATTGTAGCTCTGTCCTGGATTGAGACGAGTTATTTCTGGAGCACATTAGCACTCAGGGAGGTAATGCTCTCGTCTTGAGCTTTTTATCATCAACAAAGAAGGATTTCATTGAAACAAGAAAAGAAATCAAATGAGAGGAGGAGCAGCTGATCTGTCTGAGGAACAGGAGAGAATCCTGAAGTAAGAGATCCAGCTTTATTTACCTCCCTTCCTCCCAACCGGTGTGTGTGTGTGTGTGTGTGTGTGTGTGTGTGTGTGTGTGTGTGTGTGTGTGTGTGTGTGTGTGTGTGTGTGTGTGTGTGTGTGTGTGTAAGTTGATCCCCCTGTCGTTGCTCAGTCACAATGAAAGCAACTGGATTCATATTGGTTTGCATGAGCACACCCCCTCCCAACCCCACCTTTGCAGATTTGGACCAACAACAGCATCCATTTTTAATCTGCTCATCTGGGGTGACTGGAGCTCCATCACAGGTGGTTTAACAAGCTTCACCTGCTGCTGAACAAGCAGCTACACTTTTCATAAGCATCCGTGCTGCATGTAATCAACCAAAGCTCGGCAGTGAAACGAGTCATGTTCACTTCATTCAAAATGTGCATTTATGTATGTGTATTATTATCTGTTTGTTGTATTTATGTCAGATTATATTTAAATCTGATTTTTTTATAATCCGAAGGATGGCTATTGCATATCAGTTCTTGATTGATGCCTTCCTCACCTCACTGTCTCACTTCTTGCACCCCCAGCTGTCCGTGGAGGGTTTAAATTTGTTCTCCAAAAACGTCCTGAATGGGTCTCATGTGATTTACTTAGTTTGGACTAATCGATTGGATCAATGCAATCCACCTGATTACACAGATACTGCAGGTGCAATAAAGCAGCAGAGCTCTCGAAGCTGCCAACATCCAGTACCTGGGTCACTTGGGTTGGCATCATTTTTTGAGGAGACCCCATGTTCATCTTTATGGGGCAAAGTTTTTAAACAATTTTTCTTCAATATATAATATGAGACACTTTGAATGAAGCTACGATCAATGAAACTTTGTGTCAGTCCCCATCGAGTCTGCTGTATCTGGACTCTTGATTCAAGCTCGGACTGATAATGATTTATTTACTTTACAGCTTGAAAATTTGCCTTTTGCATTGTGCTAAGTGACAAAACACCCACACATTTAGCAGCTCATTAGAGAGCTGTGAGGAATGTGAGGAATATGATGAATCCATCAAAAATATCAACTCGATTCTCTGAAGTTTGAGTTTTGCTTTGAATCAACTTTTAGAGCTGTTTCAAAGTTAAAAAAGAAAAGAAAAAAAATGTCACGCCTCCTTACCTGCCCAAAGACCGACTTCACTATGGGATGAAGATTAGAGTCATACTCAGACAAGGTTGCGCTCATTTTTTTGGATCTGCGGCTGGATGCGGGCTTGACAGGTGCGCTGGTCGCAGGCGGGTCGGAGCTGAGGCTGGAGGATGACCCGGTGATGACTCTCTCACTGGGCTCGAAGAAAAACGCCGCGTCGTCCGTGTGTTTTGGATGGCATGGGGTTGGTGAGGTCCTCCTGTCCTGCCGGGAGCCTCCCTGAAGATGCGCTGCAGGAGGCTGCTCACCTCGAGAGGAGTCGTGGTGATGATGGGAGTGTTTGGATCTGGAGGACTTGCTGCGCTCTGTGTGATGCCGGCTCATTCTGTGCTTCACATCCTCCTGAGCGCCTCTCTCATCCAGGACGCTCTGCTGCCGGTGACAATGGCCCTTTTGCCCCCCGTGATGATCACTTAAATTTCGAGAGTCGGCATGTCTCGGTTGGCAGAGAGGTCTCCGCGCACTCGGCTCGCAGTCCTCCGTCCAGGCTGCATCCTCGCTGCCTCCAGCTCCGGTGGGATGCCGGTGCGTGCGGTGGCTCCGGTGACCGTGTGGACCGTGAGGACCGTGATCGGAGTGCACAGACCTGCGGTTGAGCCCGGATGATCTCAGCAGAGAAGTGGTGGACTCGCTTTTGGGAAGAGAGGAGCTCATCGTTCGCTTTCTGTCGCTTGACAGGCGAAGTGAAGCTGATGGAGGCTGAAGGTCGCACAAAGGAAAAGAAGGCAGTCCTCCGCCACGTGCAGGTGTGCAGCCTCAGACCGTTGGAGCCTTCTCTCTAATCCACATAGTCCACCATCACTGGACGGTCCGCGATGATGAAGTTGGAGCAGCAGCAACCACCTGATCGAGCTTTTGCTGCACAAAATGTGATGTGCAGCTTGAACTGTGAACCAGTCTGACGCTTCATGGGGCTCCGCGAAGTTTGGTCGCGTGTCACTCGGCGTCACCGTACAAAGTTCATGAAGACACACGTCTGCAAACAATTCCTCCACATTATGAGCCGCTTGATTAACGTTGTTCCCTTTTTGAAGGACATTAGAAAGTGAGTCATCGCTTGACGTTTTGTAATAAGGGAATTAACATTTTTGTACATCGCAAGCATCTATGCACAAATATTAGCAGACTAACAAGTTGCTACAGTGACATTCATGTTAGTGGACGGTGGTCTTTTTCAAGGCCATGTTGGAAAAAGCTCTGCTACAGATTTTTCAATTACATAAAAAAAGAAAAAAAAAACTGAACCAAGGCAAAGACTCGCAATATTTAATCAAACGGTGAAAATAAAAGACCAAAAACTTTAAAAAGGTTGCACAAACATGATGGCAATGTGAAATAATTCAACACACTTCAGTAGAATGACTTTTGAATTATGAATAGTAACATAACCTCTTTGCAATTAATGCTGTGGCACCATTTATTCATCAGTCAGTCTTGGAATGAACAAAGAAAGTGCAATATAGTAATGAAAAATAAAATGGCAGGTTATTTTATTTTGAAAGAACTACATTAAGAACTATTATGAACCTTTTTGCAGGAAATTGCTTCCATCAAAAAACATTTTTTTATTTCCAGATGATTTCATTCTAAATTTCACAGATTAACTCTTAACCAAGAGTTCATCATCCCAAACATCTCACGAAAATCTAAAAAGATTAACGTTGTCATGACTTTTGTCAGTTAAAATAGCACTTTATTGCCTCAAAATTTATATAAAAAGGTACCTTTTTATTGCCATATATTATATTTATTTTTGACATTTCAAATATTTCATACTATTTAGGGAGTGCAATAACAAGGTCCCTTCTCTGTGCACATACATTTTAATCATTTATTTGATTTTGACTTGTGCAAATAGTCATCTCCATCAACGTGGATATGAAGGTGTTAAAACATACTGTATAGAAAAAGTAACCGTGGCTTACTTAGAATAATAACATAAAAGTTCAAATGGAAAACACACTGAAAAGAAAGTGTGGCAATCCTTCTGCTTCCCTCCATCCCACCCAGGGTCATAATTCTCTCAGCAGATGTCCGGGGATGCAGGCGAAAGTATGTAATGATGTCAACATACGCAGGCAATTAGACACTCCAGCTCTCACGAATTGTGTTTCACAGTGCAAAGCTGAGAAATGAGCAGATTTTGCTCTCCTCTCTCGGGAATTTTTGTTCTCTGACATCTGTGTCTCTCTCTCCTCTGCTCCAGGGTGAGGCAAAGTATCTTCACTTCATCGCACCCCTCACCCCCCCGCCTTCAACAGCGGCCTGCTTTAACTCGTCTGCTACCTTTTCATCCTCCGTGCAGCTCATCAAGTGCAGGCAAGTGTCCCGGATGCTGAGCCAGTGTCGTTATCGGGTGCTCCGTAACTCCCCTCATCTTTTAGGACAAGCAGGAGACATTTGGATGTTTTGATCTTAACTTTGGAGCTGAATCTTGTTCATGAACAAATTTAAAATCTCCAGCTTTCTTTCTCCGTTGCTCTTCCTGTTCCCCTCCCTCTCTGTAGACGTTGGGCTGCAGCAGGGGACATTCAAGCCTCAGGGTGCAATACGGCCCATTTAATGTCCACAGAGACAGCGAGAGAGTAAAAAGAAAAAGACAGGAAAATGTTATATGCAGTAATAAACAAAAATAAACAATCACATCTTTAAAATAAAGAACAGAATTAACATCCGGCAAAAAAGGAAATTATTTTAAAGGCTGATTCTGGAAATTTGTCACTGAAGCTACATGAAAACAAAACATGTTTAGTAACATTTAGTGGAGCCATGACACTTTCTATTTTTATATTTACTCCCCACGACATCACACTCCAGCTCTCTGCCGGGTCAGATGGCCAAACTTTCATGGCAAGTGCTGCAGTGAATGCAGCTGCTGCTCGGTGTTCATGAACAGCAGAACTACTGGAGAAAAACTGGAGTTTGTGTCCCTGACTCTAATCTCTGATCACATCTTGCATCCCTATTAACCTCGTACCGTGGCACAATTTGATATTACTGAAAGATTCATCGGCAGGCTGAATAATTTAGCATGGAGCAGCTTGGGGCCCACAAGGTGAAGAAAGAGTTCCCTCATCTGAATCATCAAAACATTTCACCCACTCATCTACGGTTTCTGTAGGATGGAATATCCAACTAAAAATAATGCTCGCAGGAACACGAGGAAGCCGAAGAAGCTAAACGGCTGCAGGGACCCAGAAACTGATACTTTGACAAAACTCAAGTTTCAGGTTCAGATGAAAGTCCTGCTGTCATCAACAGACTGATATGATAATTACAGTAAAAGTCCAGTGAACCACAACACATCACTCATCTGCTTATCCAACATTTATCTAACGCAGGTGCCTCAATGTTTGAGAGCATCAGAAACCTTCTGCATCCACACGCTCTCACATCTGTGAAGTCACGTGACGTTTTCAGTCAACAAATATTTCTCATTCACTTCTTGAGAGACGTACATAAGTAATGTTTATGACTCATAAGGTCTATCAGTCCAAGTTAATAGCATCAGAAGAGCTGTAGTTGTTTTTCCTCATCAAAGATGTTGTATTATAACCCCTTATGACTCATCTCGTATACATTTTTAGTTTCGACTATTTTAAACATGGTCATTTGCTGGTTCAGAAGCTATTTACATAAAAGTTACATGATTTATGAAAGTTACTCTGATTGGCTGTGACCGCAGGTTCACACCCAGCCAATGGGAATACTATTTATTGAATAATGTAAATTTCCTTACACAGCGTCTTTACTTCGAGTAATCAGAATCAGATTTATTGGCCAGGTACGTTACACATACAAGGAATTTGACTTCAGTTGTAACTTGTTCTCTCAGTGTGCAAAAAAAACAAAAACAGACAGACATAAATAGACGTATAAACATAAATAGGCATATATACAGCTAAGAAAGAAAGAAAGAAAGAAAGAAAGAAAGAAAGAAAGAAAGAAAGAAAGAAAGAAAGAAAGAAAGAAAGAAAGAAAGAAAGAAAGAAAGAAATATATACACATATAATGGCTGCAGCTGGAGGTGTGAGATCTTATAGAGCTGTATGAACTTCAGCAGGATGTTTCAGAAAGGACAGATTGTGTTTACGATAAATAACAAAGTAAAAGTACTTTACTTTAAGCTTAGCTTTAGCAGTACTTCACGATAACAGGAAAGATTGTCTCCAAAACTGAATTTCTGCCGTTCCTAATGTAAATTTTTATCCTCTGGCTATTTCTAGAGCTTTTAGCTGCTGAACAACCAGTAATAGCACACTGTCATTGTCCTGCGCTGCTCATCATCTACGCCCTCAGCGGAGCTCTGAGTGTTTGGGGGCTGGCTTATCCTAAACCTTCTTAGCATATTTGATTTGACTTTCAGGTGTGACGCAGCAACGGGTACCCCCGTAAAACTGCTCTCTCTTGAGGCAGGAACTTCGAGTGACTCCAATCCACAATCACCCTAACCCACAATCATTTTCCACAATTTCAGCATTTTAAAATGTATCTATTATCATAATACAGTTATTTACTGTGATAGAGACTCCCTTCATTTGTTAGAAACTCTGTTGTAAATCCAGAGCGACACAACAAAACAATTCAGCTGTAAAAAAAAAACGTTGCTCTTTATTGTTGTAAACTTTGCAGGAATAAGATCGCAAATGTTTCTGCATGTTTTGATGTAATGACATTTTTAACATTTAACACATCTAGCCCACCAGGTCGGGTTGGCAGACTTGGTTTGCGACTTCTTGGAGCTTGAAATGATATCTGGGATATTCCTGGTTAGACAGGTGTTCAGGTGGATTTTCAGAGGACAGAACTTTCCCTCTTCCCAAAGGCTCATGAACGCACCATTAATTCAAACTCAGCAAGTTTGACCTTGTAAGTTTGAACTTCACGCACTCAGCACAAAAATGTACGAAAAGCAACTGCGTGAGTGTTTAGTCTCTTTAGAAAACAAACTCACTGTATTCTGTCACGTCAGGGTTTTCACAGACAGACGTCACTTAATAGACCATTCATAGCTCATTGGAAATATTGGATTAACAAACTGTCACGAGCAATGCATCGATTTGTCTGTGATGACTCGTTGGATGGGAAGGTACACCACATGTAGATGTCCTTGTGTGCTTATTTCCAATCAGCCCCTGCTGTATTAGGGAGGTGTTAATTCCTTTTGAGTTTAAACTCCTCCAGTAATGTTTCATCACGCTAAATGGAGGGCTGCTGCAGTCCAATCACTTTTTCAATATCAGACACAGCAGGTGCGTTTCACTTTGAAGGTGGTGGATAAAAAGAGTGAAATAAACACCTCTGCAGTTTACAAGGGATTTATAAATTATTTTGGATAAATACATATGAAACTTGTTGCTCTAAGCACATTTGACACTTTTGTGATAATTTCATGGCCAAAGTGTAACAGTTGAGACAATCCAAGCATGGATAATGTTGACCTCGTTTATATTTACACAGAGGACATTTGTGAACAACTAAACAATTATTCTGATTCCTAAATTCCATACACAGGACAACCTCATGGGAAATCCAGACATTTTAATTGCGGCGTTTATTCAAGATAATATTTCTGATAAAGTTTATGACACTAAAATATTTTAAGTTTACGCCTCTAATACTTTCAGTGTTTACTTTGTATTATGTCTTTAGTAGAGAGAACGAAATAACAACAATAATTTGCATGAAAATAAGATTCATAATATTATTCCTATATCAGTATTTTATCTGTTTTTAAGCATAAATGTAAGGCTGCAAAACATGTATGTATTGCACTAATTTACGGGAGCGTATATTTCAGGGATGATGCCTCATCTGTGAAGTCAGTGTGCGATCCAGATGATCTTAAATGGATTCCTCCTCTGTTCCTTGCTTCCCTGTTACATGTCATTCTGTCATGGTTCTGTTCAGAGGTGTCACTTGGACAGATGAAAATTGTTCTGGATCTATTTGTGCATTAGAGTCGAATCTAATCCACAAGTGAGAAGACGGTTTTCTCAGAGGAATGAAAAGGTTGCAGGCTGCAAAAAGATGTTAGAAAACATGAAAGATTCCGGCTTATGGACTGAGAGCTGTAAAGGTGCAGCGCTCACAAAGGATGGTGGATTTGAGTGAACGGGCTGGCAAGGGTGAGTGGGGGGGTTGGTATGACGCAGGGAGGGCAGAATAATAACTATGCACTATTTATAGGTGCACAGCGACCTACAGTATTCCTTGCACAATATTCTCCTTCACCATCTCTGTGTGCTTACGTAAGCTAAATTTGTGACACACTGACTTCTATTTTATTTAGATGAATTACTTTACCTTCATAGCTGGAAATAAACTGATCCAACTCCCTGCAGCATTCACCCCGTTAGGATGACAAAAAAAAGGTTGTGGTTAGGATTAAGCTAACGCAACATTAATTCACATTAACATGCTGTTTTCTGACCAGATTATCTATTTACAAGTCTTACGAAGGTCATTAGTTACTTATTATACCTATGTTTCATAAATTCACTTGTCAATAATTTTGTTTATTTTTTTTCTAGTTTGAAATAATTGGTTTAATGTGCTGTCTGTTTAACTGTCTGAATAAGGAAAAACTTGTAGGTGCCAAAATGCAACAAAAAAAAAGAGAAGAATAAATTACAATCAGATGTGGAAAGCTACTCTTTCATTATTTCAATCACAGGAGCTCTACAGCAGAAAAGACACACACCATCTCCCCCTTGTGTTGACATTTTAACCGGACACTGGACAGAATACACGGAGCTCATATCACTGTTTCTCCTGCTGCACAATGTTCAGATATAAAACATAAAGCATCAAATTAAAAGGACTACATACGTGTGGCCCTTCACAATAATGTACTGTTGTGTAGTCTGCACTAGAACTATAGGCAACAGTAACATTTCGCAGGGCCGTTCATATAAGAGAACTAAAACAAGTTTTTAAGCTGGTTTTCAACTGGAGATCTTGTTTAAGGTCACTGTGAACAGAAATAGCAGCTCACTGCAGCGGCTCTGGACTCTTGGCTCTCATGGTCGTGCCCTCGCTGAGGGTCAAAACCCCACACAGTGAAGGTCGATGCCAGCTTTGCACATTCAGCACCTCGGTCAGCGCCGGCCTCACCGGCCCATCGGGGGGGCAGAGCAGACACACATGTTGAGGGCACCTGTGTGTGTGTCTGTGTGTGTGTGTCTGTGTGTCACTTGGGGCTCCTGCTTGTGTTTTCCCAGAAGGTGGACACAGTGCTGGTGCACCTGGATGGACCAGCCTCAGTCCATTGGTGGTTCTACTCCTTTCCTGCTGTTTAGTTTTGGTTTGGTTTGGCTGCAGTTATATATGATATGTCATTAAATATTTTGTTAGTTTCCATAAATCCATCCAAAAACATGCACCTCAGGTCAGGTTACGTGGCACCGCGCTAGTGGCAGCCTGTTGCAGCAGCTCCCCCTTAGAGCCCCCCCCCCCCCCGGAGCGAAGAAATTTCCCCTCGGGGATTAATAAAGTGAAATAAATAAATAAAAATAAATAAATAAATGTGATTTTCCCTTCCTCGGTCTCGGCCTCAGAAACGGGTAGGGACAATAGCTCCAGCCTAAGGAAGGAAGAGGCAGAGCAAACACTGGGTCCGGTCCAAAAGAAACCTCCCGAACTGGTCTGACAGCTGCGGTGTCTTTTGAACCTGACACAATTGTACATTATGTGAAAAGACTGTCACCACATGTCATATTGTTGATTAGATGATTCAGATATATTAGATGGCTTTGTCTATTCCTCCTGCGGACAAACTATTTGTGCTTATGTGTTATCTGATTATTATCACATTGGCTTTCGTCATTTCTGGCTGGTGGACCTGTTAATCTATCACATGCCCACATGCTCAGTGGTGTTGCACCCTGTAGGACTCACCTGCATGGCTGAAGCTCAGTATTTGGCTGCAGTTTTGTGGTGTCTGTGTGAACTTCCAGCCAAAGTTGAAGTGAAGTTTGGACTGTCTGAGGTGTTGGGGGGAGCATGTGCTCCCAGTAGGGGCTTTTGCTACGTTACACAGATTAAGGCTCGACCGGCCATCTGGAGGTTTGGGTATATAATCATGTGCGGCCACATTGAAAACACCAAGAACACAAAGAAGTCTCATTCTGTTTGGTAATTTTTCAAAGAAGCTGAGGCCAAGTGTGAGAGGTCATGAGTTCATCACCAGTGATTCTACCTTTCCTCAGAAACCTTTCTTTAGTACTTTCTGATTAATATTTGCTGTGCTTCCTTTGACACAGTTGTGCAACATTTCAAGTAAAAAAATATATAACTTCCAGGATTTTTTGGGGGAGATTTATGAGCTGCGTTTGCATGTATGAGGAAGTATGACATAAACCAAATTCTCTAGTGAATGAAAAAATGAACATGCGTATTCAGAGTTTGTCATCGACTCAGCTAATGATTTCTATTCTATTTTGAATTGTGTGTAATATACGCAGCCTCCGCCAGACTACAGCGTGTCAGAGCCACGACTTTGTCTCACCGAGTCGTCTCAAACCAAGTGGTTTAGGGAAAGATAACTGTGTGGAAAAGTATTTAAAACCACTCGGCTATGATTAAGGGAAACAAAATACATGGTTATGGATATTAACCAAAACTATATTATTTTAAAGATGCTCACATCACCTTCTCCCAGATGTGAGCCCTGGCCTCTGGAGTGAGTCCTCCACTACCCCCCCCCCCCCCGAATTGGGAGGGGAGGGATTCTTCATTACAATATTTAGTATGAAATATTTTTTTGAAGAAACTCAAATACTGTAAACTAATTGTGGAACCATAAATGATTAATTGATCTTGAAAGAAAAAGTAACTTAAATAAAAGATGGCTCAAACTTAAATTCTAAAACATAATGTGGAGCTGAAGGCAAGTTGGCAAGTTGTTAAAAAGATATATTTTGAATCAGCTTGTCATTTCAGAATTAATGCTGCAGGACTTTTTGTGAAATAACTCTAAAATTACCACAGCAAATTATTTTAATTGTTTTGAAATTGTAAATATGATTCAAACGCCTTTATCTGAGACAGCTTATATCTTGTACACAAATATTCACAATTAAAGTGTATTCACGTGGAATAATAAATATATATATGGGCTGAAGCTGCATTTTGCTGATAAGGAAACTCAACCTCTGGAGGTTTGTTATGCGAGTCACTGATTGATTTCCTTAAAAAAAAATGGCTTATTTTATGTGAGGATGTTTCATTACCAAGCAGAAGTCATTGAACAGATAATATGGCAAAATGAAAACGAAGATAGAGTATTTTACACACAAATAGGCTGTACAAGAGCCTGATGAGGAAAATTTCAGCATCTGTGAGATCTCACTGTGTCCACTGGGTCACTGACACAGAGATCACATGTAACATTGGGGAGCTGGTTGTCATACTGGGGGCAGAATAGTGAGAAATGTGGGAGCTACAGGAAAAAGAAAAAAAGGAAATCTTGACCAATGTTGTGTAAAAGTTTCCTGCAAATGATCATTCTACTTAAGCCATCATTTTAAAAATGAAACTGGAAATATTTATGACTTCAAGGTTATTCCCCGGGATATTAAGAGCAGACTTCCATGTTAACGGTCTGTCTTTGGCTCTTTCTCATGGCAGTCGTGGGTGGTTAGAGGGAGGAGGCTGTTCAGGATTAAACAGATTACACTGAAGCAGTAGCAGCAGTTCCTCCTCGGCACAAAGTTTCCCTCCTCAGGAAAGTTCCGATGGCTAGATCTCGGCCGTGGCTGCTGTGCTGCTGTCTCTTCTGGGGTTTCATCTGCGCCGTCGCTCTCGTCTGTCTGTGCGTCGCTTTACTTTCGGACAGATGTTCCGGCGGCTTCAGACGCGCGGCGGTTTCTGCAGACTCGCTGCTCTGCTCCGAGGTTGGCAGGTAAATCACCTTCTCACAAAGTCCTTTGGATCCGGGAAAAATTCAGCTCAGTCAGGAGAAATTGTTGATTCATTTTAGACCAACTCGCTTGCAAAAAAACATATTTCTAGAAGTTAGAAGTTTATTAATATATTCCTGCATTACGTTACCTGCCTGTTATCAGTATTTAACCTACGTTTATGTGTTTCTTCATTAACGGTAATGACATAGCCCGAACTCATCAGCCTACTCCTCGCTGCTCTTATGGAGGAGATTAAAAAAAAGCTGCAGTGAGCAATGGGATAAGCAGTTTAAGAGATTTGATAGGCTGTGTTTGAGGAATGGAGATAATACCTGCACAACTGTGGGCGGACAGGTCGCTGACTCTCCTTCTCACCTCCTGTTGATGTATTTCAAACTAACCTGTTGGTCTTAACGAGGAGAGGAAAACCCACTTATTCATATTACACTGTCTGGTGGGAAGTGAAGAGGCTGGCAGTGATTTGTTCTGCTGTGAGTCCCAATATGGACTCAATCAATCTAATCACAGTAACTCCAACTATAGAAACAAACGTGTGTAGCTCTTTCTGCTTTTGTACTCAGAGGTTGAAAGCTTTTTTTCCCCTGTCCTCTGCCAAGATTTGTGATGGGTTCATTTACCAGTTCACAGCAGAGACAATGAAAAAGCTCAGATTGTGACAGAAGGAAGCGGCAAGTGAAGGGAAGTGAAGTGAAGGACACTCTGGGGACATTTTGGTGTTGAAACATGCTGACCCTGTTCATTCCTTGTACTGAGATGTAATGTACAGTTATACAAAGCAGTCTGCTCCTATTTTTTAAATTTCTGAATCTGAAAGAGTTGCATCAAACTGCTGAACCAGTATCAACTGGCTTTGAAATTCGCATGAAGGGCACAACGCTTCCTCAGCCAGCTGCCGATGTGGAATAAACTGTGCTTAAACTCTTTTTTTTACTTTTCTTTAGAGTTCCGGGCGCTATAATCTGGTCTCTGGATCATTTTTCCAAACTAATTTTTCATGAACCAGTTTAAATCATTGCATTTGTTGCCTGGTCTAAACTGTTTACATGAGATTCTTATGATTGAACTATTCTGTCATTCGGCCACCTGCTTCTTTTCCCTTTGTTGAACCCTGCGAGGCTCCGAGCTGGCCGGACCTCTACAGAACCAAAACATTCCCAACACTGTCTTCTCCTGTCGCTCAGTGAACACATCTGATCGCATGCCAACCTCTCAGAGAAAAGAGCCCTTTCAGGGCTCCCAGAGATGGTGCAGGCTGAGCTTACATGCTCCGTTGTGTCGTCTAATTAAGTTGGATAACCTACTTAAAACAAATAAGTAACTTCTAATGCAGCTTACCTCACGAGTCAATACAAAAAAACAGCATCACCGTCGCCAGCGACTTCCTGGCACTGAGTTACCTGAACTCGACCTCAAGCATCAGCACATGGTTCAAACTTGCCTCTTGGCAGCGCTCACTGTACTTTGACTCCCTGAATTCATGAACATCTGGGTCTCGTTCAAATATTAGAGATGTGTCTGAGGGTAGCACATCTGTGGTGAGTAATTAGAGTTAGTGACTGAGTGTGTGTTCACATATTTTCTGTAAATCCAGTGAATATGTTTTCCAGGAATGTCCTTCAGCAGGGAGGGTCAGCAGTAGATGGCGCCATTGCAGCTCTTCTGTGCACATCTGTGGTCAATCCTCAGAGCATGGGGATCGGAGGAGGCTCCATAATGACTGTAAGAAATAAAACAGGTGGGTCCTCTTGTCATTTCTTTAATTTTGCTACCTCGCAAACAATAATTGATTATCGTCCTAATTGCTGATCTTTTTTAGGCAATGTCAAAGTCTACAACTTTAGAGAGACTGTCCCACAGTCATTCAAGGCGAACCTGTTAAATGAGTGTCCCACTACTTTCAGACTGTCCACAGGTAGGCTGAGAATTTCTCATCCCACTTCCTTGCATTGCAGCATCATGCAATGTAACTCAAACCATAACACAGTGAAATATTTTCTTAATGAATTGTTTTGTCTCATTATCACCTTGTTTTATTACATTTGAAGACTCAGTTTAGTAGAAATAGGCTTTTACCAGCATTTAAAAACACCATGTAAACATCTAATAAATGCTTCAGAACAAACTATAGCTGTTTGGTCTGACAATTATAATTCTCCTAAGAAGCCAGACTAAATGTCCTTCATTATCTGTTTATTAAGCAGCTGTAAGGCATAAGTGCCCACGGGATGGGTTATAGTTGTTCATTTACATCAATAAACACTTCTATCTGCTTACAGCTAGTGTGTAGTTAACTCCTTATGAAATGTTAATGACTTTACATGCTACTGCTCTTGTTGAATTCATAAAGTTAGATGTTTTTCTCCAGCAATAAACATTTTGCATATGTAAAATTACATGTTTTGACTTGAATAATATCACCAATCTGAGTCAAAAACGTGTTTTTGTGTAATTGCTCGTCTCTGTGTACCACATACATTCAGTCCACCTCAATTATTTGATAATCGGTTTCCATCGTTTGTCTAATTCAGCCGCACTGTTTCCCACCTGAACATTGCAGGCAGCCAGTGGATCGGCGTTCCTGGAGAGCTGCGTGGCTACGAGGCCGTTCACAAACAGTACGGGAAGCTCCGCTGGGCCGAGCTGTTCAAGCCGACCGTTAGACTGGCCAGAGAGGGCATCCCTCTTCCAGCCTTCCTGGGAAAACTCCTGCATTCCGACATCGTGAGAGAGCATGTGGAAAAGTCGTCTCTGTGGTAAAGCTTCTCACTTACTCCTGAGTGACAGACGGCTTTCTTAGTCTTTAAAGTGATTATTGTCAGCAAAGATGTCAGAATTTCAGTTTGACATTTGATGTTTGATGGTCCCAATGAACTAAAAGGGGTTGTGAACTTTTCCACAGCCTTTTTTTTCATGCATGTGTCACTGCAAAACTCCTGGCGCAAAGACCTCACCTATAAAACCCTGGTTGAACAAGTTGAGTTTTATGTAACCGCTTGGTTAACAATTGACTCTGAGAATTTAACTTCACACATTGCGTAATACAGGTGACCACGCTCAGTGTTGTCAGTCAAAATAATTGTCATGTTGTCAGAACACATGAGAGCACACTGCTGTTCTTAGTATAACATTGCAGGAGCAAAGTTTACTGTTCACCTTTGTGTGAAATGTTGCTTTTCCCAGAAAATGGTGCTCTCGGGATGTTAAATGTGATGTGAAAAGCCAGAAAAGGTGCGTTTGATTGCACCACGGGCTGTTTTTGCAAGTGTGAGCATAGACAAAAGAGTCTTTATGATTTTGATGCTGATAAGTGGACCTTTCCTCATGCGGGAGGATGCACTGGATAATTCTGCAGAACAACTGTCAGATGCCTTACAGAGTTTCCAGAGTCACACTTTGCACTGACTTCACGGCCACATTTGGTCTTATGATACAGTACAGTATCCTAATGTACAGATCTTGGATCCTGATCCTGGAATTACCTAATTTTCTGCATTAACTGGTCCTAAAATGGGATTTGATCTTCATCTAATTCATAAGTATAAAGAAACACAATGTGCTTAAATCAATATCATAGATTTAAGGACTAGTCGGATCTCTTTTGGCATCAAAAACCTCAAACAGGCATTTCCAGCAGTGTTCAGGGGCTTTGGAACCATTCTTCAGCTGAGCCACATCTTTAGGATGTTTGGTGTGAACTGCTTTGACCTCATGTCTGTTTTTTGTTTTGATGACTGATTTGACAGGTCTCTCTCTCTCCTGTCCTTTTGCTTAATGTGTGTCTGTGTGTGTTTTTCCAGCAAAATATTCTGCAACAAGAACAAAACTGTTCTAAGCAAAGGAGACACGTTGAAGTTTCCTAAACTTGCAGAAACCATGGAAACCATTGCAGAGCAAGGGGCAAATGCTTTCTACACTGGCAAGATAGGACATGACTTAATCCAGGACATAAAAGCTGCAGGTTGGTACAAAGCCAACATATGCTGCTGGAGTATACTTAAAAAGACAGAAAAAGAAAAGGCAGAAAACTTACTTGTAAACAATTTAAAAAAAGATAGAGTTCAAAAGCAAATTTAATTTATGATAAACCAGCTTTTCATACAGTCTACATTTGTCTTAGGTGGGACGATGAAAATGGAGGATCTGAGGTCCTTCCAGGTGCAGGTGGACAACGCGTGGACGGTTCCGCTTGGAAATAGTCAGATGCACATCCCTCCACCGCCTGCTGGTGGCGCCCTGCTTGCCTTCATTCTCACAATCATGAAAGGTTTCATGTATTGTGTGATGACTCTTCTATGATTCATTGAACAAACCAAATCTTTGTATGCAGTTCTACAGAAGAAAAAAACCGAAGATTAGTGGAATTTTCAACCTTGTTGCTGTCCTGTTTTCCTGCAGAGTTCTCTTTGACTTCAGACTCCCTCGTTGGTGACAAGAAGGTTCAGATGTACCATCATTATATAGAGGCAGCAAAATTTGCTAATGGACAAAGGAGGAGCATTCGTGATCCTGTCTTTGATTACACAAAGGTTGGGATCTGGAATTGTATTATAATTGTTGTTATTATTATTATTAATAATAATTTTATTGGAACAAAAGGTAAAAGAACTGGTTCATATGTTCAAATGAGCCATTTTTATTTGCTATTATTATGACTTTGTTATACTGTGCAGTACCCCATAGTTCTGAAGAGCGTTCTAGTGTTTTTCAGTTCATTGTTTTGGTTTTATGGCACTTCGCTGTTCTGTAACTGTTACAATCAACCTTGTTTCCAGGCACAGCAGGCAGCTGTTTTTGTAGAGAAAGCTCTGATGAATCCACTGAACACTACTTGCCCCCAAATAGAAGAAAGACAAAGTTAGCAATTAGCCAATGAACATAGCGAAGCATTTAGCAGCTAAAGAGATGGACACGAGCAAAACAGAGCGAGAAGGAAAGCGGTCGTCTGTTCGTTCCCTCTGTCCATTTATGAGTTTGGACAGTTTTTGTGATTTTAAGCCATCATTTTAACCCAAACCATTATTTCTCCCTAACCAAGTTTTTTGTGCCTAACCCTTACCAGGGGGTTTATTTGGGAAACAGTCCTGAAGAGTCCTATTTGAGGGTAGAAAAGGGTTCAAGCCATGTAGTCGTATGGGTTAAAGGACTTGCTATGGTAATACGTTCATGTTTTGCTGTCCCAGTGTGGACAAAATAAAATAATATACTCTCTCTTCAGGAGAGAAGAATAAAAGTAACTTTAGTAACAGTTTAAATCTCACACCATCGATATATATATGATATATCGCATGATATTCTTCTTTCAGAGTGCAGATCACCTGATCGATCCATCCTTCATCCATCGCATCAGGGCCATGATTTCTTCAAACCTCACCCATGAAAATGCGTACTACTTGAATATCAAACCTTCTTCTGATCACATTGGGACCACACATGTGTCTGTCATTGATGAAGACGGACTGGCCGTCTCAGCCACCAGCACCATAAACCAATTGTGAGCAGGAAGACTCTTCAAAGATGATTCATATAGAGGAAATAATACTCTTATATAATGTGCATCCGCTCCCTTAATGTACTGGCTGTGTTTTGTTCTGTAGATTTGGAGGAACCGTGTACTCTCCGCGAACAGGTATCATCCTTAACAACGAGCTGGCTGACTTTTGCGGGAGAGCGGACACATTGAGGGCAGGTAAGGAAACACAGCTTTCAACCCACGGCCGTCGAATTAAAGACATTCTTCATTTCTGTCTGATAGAGAGTCTAATTGTTGTCATACGTAGGTGAACGGCCGCCCTCCTCAATGACCCCAGTAATACTGGAGTCAAAGTCTGGAGGGATACTTTCCATTGGTGGATCGGGAGGAAGCATGATAACCACAGCAGTGGCCTTGGTAACTCAATAATTCAATTCAATTGAATTAAGGTAGCTTCCTTGTTGTTCTGCTTCCTTGTTTGATTACACAATTCTCCTTTATTCCTGCAGTCTATAATAAATCACCTGTGGCTGAAGATGAGCTTGAAAGATGCCATCGCTGCTCCGATAGTGTTTGTTGATTCAAAGAACAATGTGAATTTTGAACCTGGTTTTGACAAGGTGAAGTACTTTCATCCTCACTGTCCATTAATGACATTCAAACGCACCAGACTGTGATCGGCTCTCTAGTGAAAAACACTTCTATTTAAATTGGTGGATTCTGGTGGAGATTATCAGGATATAATCCTACGAAGTCAGATTTAATTTACCTGGAATCAGTTTTGACATTTCGAGTTGGAAGGCTAAAGTGGTATTAATGTGTGTGTTTGTGTGTGTTTTGTCCCCTCAGCATGTGATAGATGGCCTCAGAGCTCTTGGACACAAAGATGGGACCTGGAAATACTTTTTCAATGTGGTCAACGCCGTGGAAAAGGAGAACGGCTGCATGGTGGCCGTATCAGACAGCAGGAAGTTTGGGATGTCAGCTGGATACTGACCATGTGGACACGTAACTCTTCCACTAAAATCTGAAGACTGACTGAACCTCGAGCTTTAAAAACAGGAAATGTGCTGCAGTCCTGACAACAAGATGTGAGCAACTGGTGCTTCGGCTCTTTTTAAATGGAACTTGTGAGCAACACTGTCACAAATCTTAAAGGATTATTCCAGTTTGTTATAACTTGGGCCCCGTTTTCAAAGATTCGGCCATTTACATTTTCAAGAAAATGTGAATCATTGCACATTTCCATCCACTTCTGTTATTAATTTAGGAGGTAGGAGCATCAGAATAAGCAGTATGTGGAGCCAATTCTCCAGTCTGGTGCCATTAAACTATTGCAGGACAAGAGAGCGCAACATGATGATGTAATACATGTGATGGACTATTGCTACTGCACATAGCTAACATCCATGCACCATCTTTTCCACCTTGATCAAGTGTTCATATATTGGATGTTCTCAATTTCTGACATATTCCACTGAGGTTTTTTATGCATCTCATGGAAACAGGCAGACAGAAATACACTCACTGAGCGCACCAGCAATCATAGTACCAGAAAACGGTGTGTATGCACAACTGGCAAGCAGAGGGCAAACTATCTGCGAGACCAAATCAGTTTTTTGTCATATCCAGATTGTATCAGTAAAAAAAACACATGAAAAAAAATCTGATTTAAACCACGTTTGGAGGTTGTTTGAAATGCAACACCAATAGGATTTCTACGCAGGCGTCTCAGTCTGGACGCTCTGCTGGCTCATATCAGATTTCTTGCGTCACTCGCAACGTGACACTCAGTGACGATGTCATTTTCAGAATCTCTGCTATCACTGACGGAGCGGAGCGCCATCACAGAATGTAGATGTGAGCGACAACAAGAACAAATGTCCGTGGACAGACGCTGAAATGTATTGTCTGATGGCATTTTGCTTCCGTATTGGAAAGCCGCTCTGCATAGTTGATTACAGCAGCAACCCGTGCAGGCTGGTTGGTGATATGTGGACAAACCACATCTGATCCACTCACTTGCAAAAATCCAATTGGCCTGCAGCCTGAAAAAGTCAAATAAAGACCAAGAAGTTGTTCTGCAAACTGTCATTAAAGTTTACAGCAGTTCGCTAATGAGTACAACGTTCTCTCTCAACCTTTGGAACCGTGTTTTGTCAAATTTGATGTCCACTTACTTTGTCTACATGAGTCTTCATCAGGAAATGTACTTTGCCCAGTTGTCATGAGGACTGAAATCTTAGGACAAAACAAGTAAGAGGACCATGACTTGGATTCACTTGACAAGGTTTGGGATCATCAGAGCAGGTGCCTTTGTTTTCTTCTCCAAATGAATTTGGGTAACCGCAGTTTGATTGAGTGCTCGGGTCTCTTGCCTTGTCACAACTCTTTGCAGTGATGCTGCTGTGCTGACAGGTTTCAGCAAACATAGGAGCTCTAATAATTTGTCTTTTAAGGGGACAGGACCTCACCGGGTATACGCATGTTTTTTCCCCCCCTGAGGCTCCTACACCCACTGCTCACGTGCATTCATGGTCCATAGTTTAAAAAAAATGTCCCCTCGGGGATTAATAAAGTAACTACCGAACCTAACCTAACCTAACCTAACCTAACCTAACCTAACCTAACCTAACCTAACCTAACCTAACCTAACCTAACCTAACCTAACCTAACCTAACCTAACCTAACCTAGCCTAACCTAGTATTGCACCCTCCAGACCAATGTGCACTGTGTCTATAAATATCAATGAATGTTTTATTTCCTGGCTGAGCTATGTCATTCTTTGTAATCTATAATCTGTTTTTGTAAACTATTTGCTATAGATGAGCCATGGAACCTGTTTAAAGTGACATCCTGACCAACTTCTACTGTGACCTTAAAGATTTTACTGAATGTGAAACGACCTCATTTGAGACCGTGATCCCAAAACGAAGTGTATTTTTACAACACCAAAAATGTAATTTTGTATTTCCTATTTTTGGTCAAAATATTTTAGAAAATAATTTCACGTTTTGACTGAGTATTTGTGTTACAATAAAACATTTAAGTCCAAAACGGGAAGAGTGATCTTCACCCGACATCCTTCTCAACCACAAACCCGGAACACAGCTTGAACTAATACTTTCCAAACCCAAACAACTTCAGATCACTTCTCACTTTCAACCACATTTCTTTAAAGATTTATTCCTTGTTGTTAGTATAGCACGACCAGCAATAATCTACTTCATGTTTTCCCATTTGCCTCATTTCAGAGCAGCTCGGAGACAAAGGAAGCAGTAATGAGATACATTTCAGTTGAGAAACTTATGAATTAGTAATGATTTCTTAAGTGGATTCTGCTCCGTTCTCCTTTGAGGCTCGATGTGAGTTATGAGAACATGCAAATTTCCATCTGCGTGAAGCACCACTGTCTTTGTTGTATGACAAATGAGTTTAATCTGGATAAATTGTGACTTCATAGAGTCAGTGTCATGACGTTTCCCTCTTTGTATAAATAACAGCCATTTAAAGTAAGCGTCATTTTACAGTGAGCAGAAAATGTCTCTCCACTAATGGTTTCACTCACAGCAGCGGCAGCAAATAATCCTGTGATGACTGTCAGTCACAAAGTCCCTTGATGAAGCAAATTATCTCCACAGTAGTTATTTGATGCTTTATACATGCATCACACTGGAGCCGTGCTAGCAGCATGACTCTCGGGGAATGTCAGTCCACCACTTCAAATATTTCAGCAATGATAAATGGATTGCCATGAAATTCTGTACTGGCATTCATGGTCATTGGGATGTTTCACCGAGTGCCATCATGTTGTTGTGTTGTTGTTGTTGTTTTGAGGTCATTATAGGACATCTCTCACTGGAATATTACCTCAAGTATTATCCTGTAGGACTGTTTGATCTGTCACCTCGCATGAACTTTAACATATCAAAGTGTTGTAGGTTCAGGATTTAGATGATTGAAAATTATTTAGAGCTACCATAACATATCCAACAGTGGAAAGTATGTTAAGTACTGTAAGTACAAAATTGAGATACTTGTACTTTACTTAAGTATTTCCATTTGAGTATACTTCAGATGCACTAAAATGTTGTTGGAGTGGAAGTATATTGTACTTTCTACTCTACTACATTAATTTGACAGCTTTAGTTTCCTTAAAGATGAAGATTTGACAAAATGGATAAAATAACAAACTTTTTAAATACAACTCATTGTTAAAGATTAAGCCAGCTATTTCCAAACTTTTGGTCTTCTGATATCTTACAAACAACGGTACGTAGTCGGGGTTACATTTCAGATGTCTATGAGTTGTTAACAGCTCCACCAAATCGTGACTTTTCCCTCTAAAATTCTCAAATGGTTTCATTTCAATAAATGTTCAAATGATCCAATATCTCGCCAAAAATCAACAGTCAGAGGAAAAGTCCAAAACCGGAAAACAATTTGTGGATCCAATTAATGATCTAAAAACCCCTCAGATTTATCTGCTGACACTGTTTATAAAACTGGATATATCAAACTAGCTCCACCTGCTGCAGCTACAACAGGAACATGCTGCTCACACACTGACACTTCAGTATTATGTCATACATAATAATATATCATATATATCATAGTCAGATGGACCAAACCGGTACTTTTACTTTTATGCAACTATATTTTGCTGCTAGCAATTATGTACTTTTAAAATAGGATTTTTCATGCGGGACTTTTATTTTTAATGGAGTATTTTAACTTAAATAAAGTATTTGAATACTTTGTCCAACACTGAGAATAACATATCAAATATTCACTGGATAACAGTAACAGGAAACGGCTTTACACTGCCAATGATTTGCAAAAGTGCTTCATAAATAGGCGGGAATTATATAATTTTATGGCTGCCTGTGTGAACAAAACACTGTCTTGTCAGTAAATTTGGATTTCAGCATTTACAGGTTATTTGTTTTTTGTTTTTGTTTCATTTTTCAACTAAAAAAAAACAACAACAGTAAAGTTATCCCTAAAAATAACATGCAATGTCTTGTGAATTCGTTAATTAAATGATGAGGTGACATTTGAATCCACTGAGGTACTGTATGTTATGAAGTACATTATTGCAGCTTGTCACAGAACAACAATGAGTTTTATTAAATTTATAATCTCCCAGGTTGCACCACTAGTGTCAAAGTTCCCACAGCTGCAGTCTCTCGGTATAATCAGAGGTGTGTTTATGAGCTCAATAGCCGGCTGCGTACGCCCACTTCCGAGGATCTGACTGAGCATGTAGTCCGTCATCATGACGAACGACCGCCTGCACCACTGCTCCGGTCGATTGGAGGAATTCTGTCTTGTGATTCTTCTTCTCCAAACCCTCCAGGATGTTCTGTAAACAGACGTTTACGTACATCAATACAAATTTAAAAAAAAAATTCCCCTTGGGGATTAATAAAGTATCTATCTATCTATCTATCTATCTATCTATCTATCTATCTATCTATCTATCTATCTATCTATCTATCTATCTATCTATCTATCTATCTATCTATCTATCTATCTATCTATCTATCTATCTATCTATCTATCTATCTATCTATCTATCTATCTATCTATCTATCTATCTATCAATAATGCTGTGGTGTGATGTGTGTATTTTGTAAAACTACTTTTAATAATTAAAAAAATCTGAGAAAATAGGATTAGGACGAGTCGATTTAGTTTTTATTGTTGCCGGAGCAACAATGAGGAAAAGCCTATGCATTTCTGAAAGATATTATATCAGGAAGCGTTCGCAGCATTCGGTAAAGTTTCCTCTCCGCAGGTTTCACAAACTATTTAAAAACATTATAAAACCAATCAGTCAGTATTTGCTGTCATTTTGTAAACAGAGACAACATTTGTTAATATGCTTATTTTTAGTCAGACCACAAATTAGAATATTGGCATTCTGTTGTTGTTGCATTGTATTGATCCCTGAAGGTGAATGTGATGAACAGAGTCTCTGGTGCCGGTCGTGGCAGACGTATAAGGATTCAGTGTCTGCTGAGGTTTTGGATGAATTATTGTCTCCCTCCATTTCCACACCACCCTGCTATTAGTTACATATATCAATGTTGTTTGCTTTTTGTGACACTCACTTTGTCAAAGTCGGGCTCTGCTACAGTGGCGTTGGGACTCAGCTGGTTGTGAAGCCTCGGATCTGACACGGCTTTGTTCAGGTCGTACTTGAAGAACAGGGCATTCAGAATCACCTAAAACAACAAACATTTCAAACAATGATCATTTAAAGAGGAAAGAAGTTCACTGCTAATTCGTCTACTTAATGACATTAAATATGAGCAGTTTACACCTTGTTGTCTTACCTGAGCAATAGAAGTAGTGATTTTTGTTCCTCCTGAACCTCCGACCACCATCTTAACATTGTTGGTTTTGTCAAAGAGGATGGTTGGACACATTGAAGACATTGGCCTTTTCCCTTTTAACACAATTTAACGGTTAATTAAGCGCAAATAAAACAAGTGTATGTTCCTTTGCTCCTTTGTCATAGTCTCACAATCTATTTAACTTCATGCAGAAAATACATTATTTGATGCACAATGCCAAGAAGGACATGCTGACATCTGTGTTTCTTGGTCCAGTCAGCTGTTGAAAAGCTAATCTATTGTGTTGAGAGACCCGTATGTGTGTTTCTAGAGGCATGAATGTGAATGTCATGATCTAACCTGGCCTGATGAAGTTGTTCGGTGAAGGAGGCACACCAAAGCTGTTTGTGATGAGTGGGGAGCTGAAGTCGTCCATTTCGTTGTTTAGAAGTATCCCAGTTTGTCTTGACATGACTTTGGAGCCCAAACTACATGAAAACAAGAACTGTTAAGATATCAGGCCAGTTGTTGGCATAACACTGATTAGGTCATACGTTTCCTGGTGTATTAGGCAGGTCATACAATTGGTTGATGGTGCTGGTGGCAGCCACAGCGCTTCCATCTTCTGCTAGTACAGACAGGTGTGAAGTCCCATGGTTCTCAGGCAGGTAAAACTCGGGCTCGTAGTAGTTCATGTGATGTGTCGTGTCATCAGTGATCTTTTCACGGAGGTCATTAGCAAAGGAACTGGAAGTCAAATTCTGGATGAGCTTTAGGGAAGAAGAATTAGTTTGATTCAAATGCAGTACTTTAACTATGAATAGACATGTGCCAAACCTTGAAATGACATATCTAAATCTCAGAGTCACTCCAAGTAATTTTGTAAAATAACCTGGTAGTTGCATCTACTTGCTGGTACTTTGCCAAGAGAATAATCTTTTTATGTTTGTTACTGTAAAGGTGTGGAAATTCAGAAGTAGGCTCATTTTATTTCTGTCCAATCAGGCTGTCTCCAACAGTGAATTCCTTCAGCCTCAAAGTTTCATGCAGCTCAGCTCAAAGTTGACCAAATTTGACATTTGTCACACACAAAAGGTACATTTCATAATAATGTGAATACACCTTTAGCTGCTCAGCATTGGAAATTATTTTCAAAATTTACAAGAGGAGCTAATTTGTATGTGTTTCAAGCAGAGACGATCTTACATCTGTGATGTTGAGGAACTTCGGGTCTCCGAGCAAGGTTCTTTTTGCATACGCGAAACGAAAGGCCTCCACAATGCGATGGTAGGTTAGGATCTTTTTCTCAGCGCTTGCCACACTGTCTGAGGTGAAGTTGTACCCTGTAGAAAATACAACAGTCATTAGCAATCAATTTAAAGTCCAGCCTCACCCATCTGTCTTCATTCAGATGGCGACTCAGGTGGGAAAGGAGACAGACGAAATGAACCTGACCCAAACTGTTGCTGTGTTTTTATTTAGTGTGAAGCTGATGGGACCACCGAGGGCAACAGGAGGAAGGCTGAGGGAACCAGAGAGGTTTGGTTTGATGGGTTTCAGCTGTCGGACAGAGGAAGGAGTCACGCTAATTCATCAGGATGAAAGTTTGGACCAGTGACTGAAATGTGTGTGTGAAGCTTTGACCGCTCAACTGTGTCCAATTAGAGATAAATTGGCGAGATTAGTGTGAGGGTGTGAGGCAGAGGGGCAGCGAGTGGGTGGCCAGTCCGAGGAAAGGAAAGGTTTGGGGAGATTAATTATTTTAGAAGGAGGTTGCTCATCTAATCCTCAGAGGCAGACACTGAAGCATTGAGACGGTGTCTGCACACACCAACGGCTCGGCTTTATGGCCGATGTTTAAATCTATGACCAGCAGCTAAATCAGACAGATAATGATGTACAGAAGTGATATACGTCATGGTTATATGATGAGACTGATAAATAAAAAATGTAGGAATAATGTGATAAGCAACATCCATGAGATTTTCTGCAGAGTATCTCAGGTATGAAGACATTGACTGCACTTATCTTTGAATCTAAATTGCTAAAATAAGCCAAAATCTCATCTGTAAGTGTAAGGGCAAAACGTGACACTGACACGTGACACTGACATGTCCTCTTGTGGCCTACCAGGTGTATTACATGTTTTGTGTGATACCTTCAGATTTTGTCTTTGCTTATATCCGGAATCTTATTTGTTGCAATTGACAGAAAATTACAACTCTGTGTTTTACAATGTCGTCAAACTGCTCTTTAAGTCAGAAAAGCTTTTTATTTTCAGAGTGGAGTTAGCGTAGATCAACATGCTGCTTACAGCTGAGTCTTCCATGTGAGAGCGACTGGCAGAGTGAAGGCAGCTCACATTAAAGCACATTCTCTCCCACTCGGGAAGGTTTTTGGATAAAGCATCAAGGCTTACCATTCAGGATGTTTAATATCAGCGATAGCACGGGGCCGCTGGCGGGGGCATTGGGAACAACCATGGTGTACTCCCCCACAATCACCCTTAAAGGGTTCTCATCCACGACTGGCACATAATCCTCCAGATCCTCCATTGTGATGATACCGCCTAAACACACATTGACAAACACTGTGAATGCACACTTTGACAGAACTGGTAATTCAAATCCCCGTACCCTGAAGACTAAATGTGCAGAGAGGTGCGTGTGAGCATATGCATACTCTGTATATATATAGTATATTTAGCCTTTGGTCTTTTAGCAAATTATTATTTGGGAAATTTGCAGTGGCAATATTGAGAAGAATGATAATGTATTTTTCTTTTGTGAGTACAGGAACATGATTTAATGTGTGGAAATGTTTGTTGCGATTTTAAAGAAAGTCTACTCTTACAGAAAAAATACATGTATGTGCAAAAACTTATGTGATCTCGTGATCTCATGTGACACGTGTTTGTGGACATTGAAAACGTGGTTTTGGAACATTATCATGGTGAAATGTGTGAAGATCAAACTTGTTACCACGTTATTATATGTTGCAGCATGTGGTTAACATGTGTTATACATGTGATTCACATGTGTCCCATGTGGAAAACATGGGTAACTCATGTGTTTTCTTTAAGGGTGGATTTAAAAGATGAGTTTTGTTTCCAAATTCCAAGAAGTGAAAACTCACTATTGCTGCTGTTAATAGTTGGCTTGTTCTGTGTGTTTCTCTGAGTCTGAATTCAAGTCAACATAGTGCATTATATACTGTAACAATATATACAGTGAGTGCAGCATTCTTGATGTTGGGACCTAATGAGGAACAGGAACTTTCTTTAAATGATGTGACTTCATACTTTTGGTTATATAATTGACCATCGGTCAAGCATTTTTCTAATCTAAATGAAAGTGTTGAGAGCTTCAGGATTAATTTATATGACGACTATATGAACAAAAGGTACCCTTTTTTTGGACGTTTAAAAAATACTACCTGCTGCCTGAATATCTGTCACAAGCTTCTCAGCCAGTGTTCCCCTGTAGAACGAGTCAGGACCTTCTTCAGCTATTCTCCTATAGGTTTCTGCTAGCTTGGGAAATGTGATAGTTTCATTTTCTTTTAGGACGTCACCATTCTTCCCACAAAACACTTCACTGAAAGAAGAGAGATTATTTAAGACGTATAGTATTTTAAGTTACAGTCAAATAACCAGATTCAGTGATTAAAGGGGACTTCCTCTCACCACAGGGCTGTATTATTCATGATGGTGGTCTTGTGTCTGGACAAGGCAGAGGCAAGTGCTCTGCCCAGAGGAAATCCTTCTACTGCAAGTTTAATGCTCGGCTCAAACAAGTCTTTCCAAGGCAGTTTACCATGTCGTTGGTGTGCCATCTTGTAACCTCGAATCTCCCCTGGTACAGCAATGGACAACCCTCCTGAAATAAAACCAATTCATATTATAGTCATACTGCTGCCTCATAAGTTATTCAGACATTATTTTAGGCCACTAATCTTTCTGTCTTTATTACAAAGTAATCTTCTTTACTGCTACAACTGATTTCCATGTCTGATAGCGCTAGGAAAACATTACCTTTCTGGGACAAATCCGTACTATTCCCAAACATGTTCTCCGTTGCATTACGTGGTGCCGTCTCTCTGGCATCAATGGTCTCAACTGTCCCTGTGTACAGTAGGCATCATATATCAGGAAAGGAATTCAGGGTCCTGATGATCAGGAAGTTGTATGGACTTGTGTTGGTGGGAAAGCAAACAACAGAGAAATGTTGTGGTGGAGATGCGTGTTCGAGTGAGCGTGTACCAGTTTTTGCGTTGTAGATGGTGAAGAAAAGCCCCCCTCCTATGCCCGTACTGTGAGCGTTCATTAATCCAACACACAATAAAGCAGCTATAGAGGCATCTACTGCAGACCCCCCTTTCAACAGCACGTCTCTGTGGTCACAATAATGGAAAAACACATGGGGAGGGAAGGAGATTTGTTTTTACACATATTAAGACTTAAGATATTAAGATTCTGTGTGGGCAGAGACAGAAATAAATAAAGCAGATTCATTTGCTAAATCTTTGTGTGTGTGTGTGTGTGTGTGTGTGTGTGTGTGTGTGTGTGTGTGTGTGTGTGTGTGTGTGTGTGTGTGTGTGTGTGTGTGTGTGTGTGTGTGTGTGTTTGCGTGTGTGTGTGCGCACATGCTAATATTGCTGTATGTGCAAGCTACTGTGCATGTTTGCATAAATCTGTTTCTTTATGGGATCAAATTAAACAAACTCTCACCTGCCGACCTCTGAACACATCCCAGCATCTGCTGCCACAGCTGCCTTCAGGTACGACTTCCTTCTCCCCACACCGAAGTAGACACCCACAAAAGTGGCAACAGATGCCAACAGCAGCATCGCCAGTGCAATAATTATTGTTTTCTTTACCATTTTCTTAACTCAATCACCATAAATAATGTATTTAATACCTGACAAAGAAAAAAAAACATAATTTGTATTTTAAAACGTATGAAAATACAACTGCAAAATGCTGCACTTTGCAAAACATATAACAGAAACAAGTCAAACCACCAAGAATTACACATCAAATAGATCAAAAATATTAATAATTTAGAAATTACATATAATACAAATGTCATACAACACAGGTTGAGAAATGTTACGTTGAAAATGTCAGCCACTGTGATACCACACATGACAGTTCAAACTTACAAGGTTTACTGAAATATCAGTTATATAAGAAGGTTGTATATAAATTCCTCCATCAATCATTACACTGAGATTAAACTCTGAACACCAGGCTGTTCAAAGAAAAGGTTGATTGATTAGAAGAATAAAACATTCTGTTCACGCAGCTAACTGGTGATCAAATAAATACTCAGGTTGACATGTATATTTAAAATAATGTAGCATACAGAAATGACAGATGGATTTTGAAGTAGCTGTGTATTCTGACAAAGTGAAGTTGTCTGAATCATACGGTTTTGTATTTTTGAGATGATCTGACTGTGAGGTAATCAGTGAACCCTCCTGGTTCGGCTTTCTGCAGCAAATAAGGCAAATGAAAGCAGAAGCCCGCAATATTTTAGCTGAATAATACCTCCGAACCCTGAAGCCCGTACTGTCATGCAGATTCTTTGGTCTGTCAAAGGAAAGAAGCCAGATTACATAACAGGAAAGTGAATTGATTTAGTTGCACAGTGCAAGAAATACTGTTGCAAATTACTGTACACAAACCGTTTATACTAAACTGCTGCCTACTTTCAGATCTAAAAGCAAAAAATTACTTCAACAATTAAAGGTTAAGAGGAAAATTTGTGAGGTGAAACAACATGTCGAACACTTTCACAGCAATCCTTAGTCTTAGACTTGCGTTCACATTTTTACCCTTCAGATGACTAAGATGAACCTTCTCCGGTATCTTAAACTATTTTCTGTCTTACCTTGATTCCTTTCGGGACCTCTGCAGCAGGTGGTCGATGTGTGCGTTTGACTCAATCTGCAGCGGTTGATAGGTAATAGACTTACTGGGTCTCAATATTTAACCATCACAAAGTCATTAAACTTTAACCCACTCCATCATAAAACACCTAACCTGCATTACAAGTGGGGGTAAAAAACAAATCCAGACAGAGAAACAAGCCGAGACGACAGTCCTTCTCAAATAATTAGTCATCTGAACTCCATCTTTACATAAACTTCTAATATACACAGAGCATTAGTGCGTGGCCCTGAAACTGAGAGTAAAAAACAATCTGCCGGATGAAAGTTTCTTTATCTGCAGTGACACTTCCACTAATCTGTGAACAAATATTAACCAGCAGTGGCCTCAGTTAGCTGTTGGTTCATTTTATGACAGATATGTAGTCAACACTTTAAAGAAGGGCCCTGTTTTACAGCTCTAACGCAACGCAACTCTCGCATTAATGTTTGTTTTTTTCTTGTATGATGGCTCAGAAAACCTTTGATATTTAAGCTTTAAATAAAGTGCCTCCTCACCAGGAAGATGAAGGCTTTCAGGGCTGCGAGGGAGAAGATCACATCTGCCATGAGGGAAGGAAAGAACACTAAGAACAAACTGCGGGGGAACCATGTGGAGGGGTGCAGCGCTGGACTAGAAGGGTCACTTAAACAAGCAGCCAGGCCAATAGGTGGAGAGCAGCTGGGACAGGACCTGATGACTTTCTCAACTTTGACACAGGGAGCCCTAACCCTATCTATCTATCTATCTATCTATCTATCTATCTATCTATCTATCTATCTATCTATCTATCTATCTATCTATCTATCTATCTATCTATCTATCTATCTATCTATCTATCTATCTATCTATCTATCTATCTATCTATCTATCTATCTATCTATCTATCTATCTATCTATCTATCTATCTATCTATCTATCTATCTATCTATCTATCTATCTATCTATCTATCTATCTATCTATCTATCTATCTATCTATCTATCTATCTATTATCTGTCTGTCTGTCTGTCTGTCTGTCTGTCTGTCTGTCTGTCTGTCTGTCTGTCTGTCTGTCTGTCTATCTATCTATCTATCTGTCTGTCTGTCTGTCTGTCTGTCTGTCTGTCTGTCTGTCTGTCTGTCTGTCTGTCTGTCTGTCTGTCTGTCTGTCTGTCTATCTATCTATCTATCTATCTATCTATCTATCTATCTATCTATCTATCTATCTATCTATCTATCTATCTATCTATCTATCTATCTATCTATCTATCTATCTATCTATCTATCTATCTATCTATCTGTCTGTCTGTCTGTCTGTCTGTCTGTCTGTCTGTCTGTCTGTCTGTCTGTCTGTCTGTCTATCTATCTATCTATCTATCTATCTATCTATCTATCTATCTATCTATCTATCTATCTATCTATCTATCTATCTATCTATCTATCTATCTATTATCTATCTGTCTGTCTGTCTGTCTGTCTGTCTGTCTGTCTGTCTGTCTGTCTGTCTGTCTGTCTGTCTATCTATCTATCTATCTATCTATCTATCTATCTATCTATCTATCTATCTATCTATCTATTTATCTATCTATCTATCTATTATCTATCTATCTGTCTGTCTGTCTGTCTGTCTGTCTGTCTGTCTGTCTGTCTGTCTGTCTGTCTGTCTGTCTGTCTGTCTGTCTATCTATCTATCTATCTATCTATCTATCTATCTATCTATCTATCTATCTATCTATCTATCTATCTATCTATCTATCTATCTATCTATCTATCTATCTATCTATCTATCTATCTATCTAATGAAGAACTGTCAGGAATGAATAAGTCTCCCTCCTTTGATTCATTCAGTTGTCAAATAAAGATGTTGTGTTGATGCTGTGGGTTCAAGTGAGAAAACTAAGCTGAGAACAGTTTCCTGCACGACTCTGACTCTCAGGCTGTGCAGCAAACCCCGATCTGATTGGCTGAGAAGAACTCCAGCTCCGAGTAAAGCAAAGGATGCCAGAGAGCTCCGGCAGTGATGGACTGGATGCAGGCGGGGGACGACGGCGAGACGGAACGCACATGATGATGATACTTTAGGGTTCAGGGGCGCGTGGAAACTTTGGAAAACACTATTTCGCTTATTTGGGCGCATCTTGTTGCAAGTTGTAAGTGTGATGTTTTGGCTGCGTGTTGTAAAATCCCTTTCACAACCACCGACACATCCTCTCAGGAGTGATGGGTTCTAAGTTGACCAGACAGAGAAGTCTTGATTTTGACAGCAAATTGTCAAAGAGGAGACGCCAGAGAAATGATATTCCCGCGGAGAGCGAGAGAAGTGGCGTCAAGTCCGGCGGAGACTTCATGTTCACCTCCTTGATGCTGAAGTCCGACAAGCTGCCGGGGATGCTGCGGAAAACCAACCACAGCCCATACGTGAGACGGGTGGCGTGGGTCCGGGACATCCAGAGGCTCCTCCGGGACCAGAAGACGGAGCAGGCAGCAGAAGTGCTCAAAGTGCTCCGAAAGGTAAAGGACTGACATTATTTATCATTCTGACATTAGGTAGGTAGGTAGTTACTTTATTAATCCCCAAGGGGACATTTGTTCGCTACAGCAGCATTTAGAGATACATACAGTGTGAATTATGACTTTCCACTGTTCCTCTGAAGGATGGTTTAATGGACGCTGTAAGGCAAGTTTGTTTACAAAAAGTTTTCTTTATTCATGAGTTAAAGTGCATTTAGTCATATGGCTGTAGATTGTTGTATTTAAACTCGTGTGAAACTAGTCTGCACATGCTTGAACTACAGGTGTCTGTGAAATGCAACAGTTCAGTAGTTTTATCCTTATTAAAGATGACTTCACTGAATGAGGCAGTGATATCATGATCACACTCCCATCAGTAACCCACCAGTGCTGGTGTGTTGATGATTTTCCCAAAAGTTAAATTCTTTTAATCATCTACTTTTTACAACTTCTTCTAAATGTTAGCCAGTCAGAGGACATGCTGACACAGCGAGTGTGCTAGAGACACTGCAGCCTCCGCTGCCGCCTTTCTTTAATATTCCTGAGCACAAAGCAGCACTTACAAGGAGTTGGATTCTTCCTCTGGTAAATTCTGTTTAAATCAACCGCCTATCATGTTCTAGAGATCCAGTCAGCTCCAAACACACAGCGATGACTGCATCACTGTGGATGTTGGGCCCTGTAGCAAAGAGACTTGCTGTAATGAATCCATGTTGCTTTAATGCTGTAATGCAGCAAACTTTAGGGTCGAGAATGACGTTTTTTTTAAACTAACGGTTACGGTTTAAGTAAATAGCTTAAATGAATGGAAAGCTGTATGTGTAGGAGGTTTGAATTATACATAAGAAAGAATATGAAATATCCAAATCCCCTCATGAAGGAGCACTTTATCCATACTCAATGGATGCTCTAATGCGGTATTGTTAAATAGTGCTATTCTGTCCCTGTTGCACAGTATTGTGCCAACACCTCTTTTTCACAGCTTCATAGCCACAAACTATAGGTAAGGTCTTATCTTTTACTCATTCCTGTGTCACACCTTCCCTGGTTTAATCCTTACTTTGTGAGGATTTATCCAAACTAGAGAAATGAGAAGAAAAAAGAAGTATTTATTCGAGCTCAGCTTGAGCTTCCCGCTGCCTTCTGGTAGCAGCGCATTGATCAAAGGAGAACAGCTCTGAAGTTCAGACAAAAGCAGTTTTGATCAAGAGGGCCCGCTGTCATGAAAACTCCTGCCCATCTGTACGCTGCTGTACAATAAATTAGACAGATGTGTGCAGATTAAAGTGGGAAACAATGCTGATGGGAAGCTCTGAAAAAAAATAAAGAAAAGGGAGGAGGAGGTGTGTGTGTATGGGGGGAGGGGGTCCCTCTGCTTGACACTGAAACCAGTAACTGAGCACAGGATAGGTGCGGGGTGAATTTTATCTTCATTGTAACTCGTGACTCGTGCTTCCTCTAAGTGTCTATGTTTATTAAAGCAGTCAGTCAGTCTTGTCTTATATTTTAATAAAAAATGATTTTAAAGATCAACATGTAGATCTGTTAGTCGTGAACAGAGGCATCTCTCTCCATTTAAACTGCTCACGAAGCACGAATCCTCTCCATCGCTCAGTGAGGTGAAGCCGGAGCACTGCTACGTCGTCGGGCTGAAGCCAAGCGTCTGACTAATAATACTTCAAGAAAACTGGCAGCAGATCTCCTGTTGTTGTTCTTCAGCAGTAAAGCAGCTTTTCCTCCTCATGGATGGATTTGGAGATATCACCTTGAGATGGGGGCTGCTGGAACATGTTTCTTTCATATGGAGGAAGTCATTACAAAAAGGAGCCAGTGACACCGGCCCCCCCGCTGTATCTGCCCACATCTGCCTTCTGGGCCATTAAGTTAATTAGTTTGGGATCTTCTAGATATTCATTAGTAAACAAAGAATCAGCAAATACTCATATCAATTACACTCTACAACATGAACACTGAGTTACTGACGCGCAGCACTAATTAAAGTGCTCTCTGTTGTACATGAAGACCTTTTTGAAGTTTAAGATCAGCTCTCACGACACATCATTATTTGTTTATTTCATTCAACTTCAAATACCTCCATAAGAAAATGCAGATTATGGTTGTTATCCATCTAATAATATACATTTAGGTTAGAAATAATAGGTTAGAATAAGGGTTAATGATTGACTCCAATCCAGCTGAGAAGCTTTTAAAGAAACACATCTGTGCACTAAATATAAAGCTACAACCAGCTGCTGCTTAGATTAGCTTAGTTTAGCTTAGCATAAAGCCTGAAGATGGGGAAACATGTATAACTCAATGTCCTATCTAGCACACTAATCAACATGTGTTATAAATATGATGGTTTACAGAGGTTTTTTCTTTGTGTAACTTCCTGCTGGACAACAGGACCCAGAAATGCATTTTTGTACAGTTTGAACATGGTTTTATTAGGAAGCTTTAAAATGCTTGTAGGTGGATCTTGTGGACTAAGGAGAGAGCAGTTTCCTCCTGTTCTCAGTCTGGATGCTACAATAAGCTAATGACTGCTGGCTTCATTTCAGGAGCATGTTTTCAGTGTCAAATGTTCCACAGTTCAACCCACAATATTAATAATGGTATAAATAATAATATATTAAATAAACAGAGTTGGGAACATATTTTTCAGATTCCCATTATGTTCTATATGGAGCTGTGGAATGGGACCTTCGAAACATTCGAATGACCCCCTTCAGTATTTCTGCTGCAAACATGAGAGTGGTATTGATCTTCTCACCTGACCCTCATTAAGGAAAGCAAATATGTATTTCCTGAAGTGTTCGACTTTTAAATACGATGGGCTTCACTTGCATGTGGTCTGTAGTTGCAGCATAAATATGATAAAAAAATCATAATAATGTGATGCAGCTCAGCGTCCATTTAAAACTCAAAGAGTGGATACTGGAGATTCATTTTGTAGAAAGTGAATAATATGTCAATAAAAAAACTGATTGGATGAAAGTTGAATTTTTTTTTTAATTGTGTGACAGATTTACACAAACACTTGTAAAAATATTATTATGAATATGAGTAAAATGTCCTTTCAAGACAGAATACTCCCACTGTACATGTTAGATTATATAAATTGAAACTATTTTCTCATACTATAAGGCATATTGACCTCATCCAAGATAACCCTGACTCAGCGTTGTTGCTACTGATTCTGCATTTGTGTCTTTGAAACTTCACTTTATCATGTGACAGCCATTCGGTTTTGATTTTACACCTCAGGTTTTGATGTGATTACATGAAGGGTCACAACGTGTTGTGAGTCCACTAATGAACAATTAACTCCTCAGTCATCCACGGAAAAAACAAGTGTGTAAGCAGCACTGTTAGAAGGACTCTCACCTGACAGCCGGGACATGTTTCCTCCACTGAAGCACAAAACTGTGGGACTGGATTTGTCGCACTCTGCAATATATTTAATTGGATTCTAATGAACTGCCCGTGTGGGATGATGCTCTGCGGTTCAGAGCTCATCGACTTATTCAGACTTTTTTTTTTGTGACGAGGCAGACGTCAGATTCAATACGCAGCTTTCATATGGACGTTTGAGGTGGGATCTGAAGGCGTGTACACAGGTATCCTGTCGGTGACAAATCGCAGAATATTTCAAGCTTTTTATGATTAGGAATCAGTCAAATTAATCCAATGGGATCAGATCTTTTTTGTGTATTTAAAACATGTGGTTCGTTTCGGCTGTGAATCCCTCACAAAGCTGCACAAAAATCATATCTGATACTGCAGCCGTGCTACGTGGTGAACACACATCATCATCATAATAAGATAATCCTTACAAATCCTCCATGCTTCCACTTTTGGACACACGTGGTACCGTCAGTGTGCACTTAATGAGGTTTATTGAAGGGAGAGCTGGTCTGCAGGATCGCCCGGCGTCAGGGAATCTCACAGATCTCTGCTGTAATAAATCAACTCAAAAGCTGGAGGAGGAGAAAAATGCTGATGGGAGTTTTCCTCTTTGCTTCCACTGTGCCCCAAAGTGTTTGGGATGTCAGCGCATATAGAGCTTGTTTTACACACTTAAACCCCCAGCCTGCCAGTTGAAAAGCTTTTCAGCTCATATGGAGGCTGACCATGTTTATTCCTCAGCTCCACAGCTTCTAGTCGTGCTAAACATAAAACACTGTCGTCGCTGTAAACAAGGGATGAGGGTCCAGTGACGTGTGTTTTTCTGTTCTTTAAATGCAGAAAAATCAGTCATGTCGATAATGAAACGGTATGTTTAAGGAAAGAAACTCTTCTTTTAAGCTGAATTAAGAAAAAAAAATAGTTTTACAGCTAAAAAGAAGAATTTCCTTTGACTGTCTTTCCTCTTCGTTCACACCTTTCATCTTCTCTTCATTTGGTTTCATATGCTCAGTTTTGTGTCTTGCCTGATGTTTGTTGTTGCTTTTTTTAATCTAGTTTGTCGTGCATGTGTGACAGTGTCTTCTGTGAAAAGGAAGTCGATGCCACATGCTGGTGGGGCCATTTGATGTGTCTGAAAACATTACGTCTCAAACACGGAGGTTAATGACACGTCAGCACTCCAAGCATTACCTGCAGACGCAGCTTCCGTATATTTACAATGTCACCGCAAATAGAAATATTCTGAGGATGGTATAAATATCATCCGCCCCCGGGGATGTGTCCCGGTTCCTGTTTTTTATTAAACTGTTGTGCACATCACGCAATCTTTTTACATTGGGAACTTTGAAGATCGAAGGACGAGAGGTGAAGTGCATTTAAGTGGAATATAAAAGCATTTTCCTCTGATGGTTCAGAGTTGTGTTTTGTGGAAATGATAGAAAGTCCTGTGGGAACTGATAAAACTAAAACCTGCAAACAAGAAAAGAAAAACCAGAAGAAGTGTCACGAAAAGAAAAAAAACACACACACACACACACCACTTTCATCTTAACTTCCTTAAACTTTCCTCCCACCGCCTCTCACTCACACACACACAGACACATTACATTACAGTATAGACACTATATCTCTACTGTATATATGCTCACAGAGACACCACCTCCACCCCCCCACCCCTAATCAACTGTGCTGGGTGTTAACACAGCTCTGATTGCAAACCCTGATCAGGTCACAGCGTGATAAGAGGGCAAAATGAAAGAGGATAATGAACAAATCTTATAAATGCTTACAATCTATTTTTATTAAACTATCCATGAAATGTCAGCTGAATATTAAAAGTGTGGTTCAGACGTGACTGTTTTAATCAAATGATTTTCTGACTTTCTACAACGCCCGTTAGATTTTAGCAAGAGTTAACTTTCATCTCTTTTTTTATTCCCTCAGGATTTGGGACTTCAGGGAACGTCGCTCAATGACATTTTGTACAAGAACGCAGCTTTTCTCAACCTGGTGGAC
The DNA here is from genome assembly GCF_029030835.1 of Brachyistius frenatus. Classification (NCBI taxonomy): domain Eukaryota; kingdom Metazoa; phylum Chordata; class Actinopteri; family Embiotocidae; genus Brachyistius; species Brachyistius frenatus. The sequence goes on from NW_027210976.1 coordinate 117,032, forward strand.
CCCGTTTCTCATGAGCTGCTGCTCGGCCTGGCCCGGGACCTGCAGTGCCCAAAGAGGGTATGAATCCAGCATGACCCAGTTTTCCTTCAACCGTTACATTCATTCATGGGAGTTACTAAAAAGCAGCTCTGTGTTTAAAACATTACAGACTTCCCGTTAATAAACAGGACAAGCATGACAATTCAAACAGAGGCAAGCTGCAACACGTCTGCATTTATTAGCCATGCTTAAGTGCCTGTGTCATATTTGTTGTCATGCTACTGTCAGTTTGCTCTGTACAAAGAAGTCCGAAGCTCGTTGGAGACGAGAGTGATAATTTAGGTGATTAAATATGAGAGGTTATAGGGATGAACGGGAGGACCGAGGGGAGGCAGTGGGTCAGCGTCCGACTGCAGCAGCACCATGTGGTCTGGCATCCTTGCTGCTCTGGTGCTCTTCTTGCATTAGTGAGAAATGGGAACCAGCTGTGCCTCAGGACCTGCAGGTATATTAGATCATCTGCTCGGGTGGCTTCGCACTAGAGAGCACGGGCAGGTGCCCAGTAGCCACCTCACAGAGGTCAACAGAGCCGCCGGCCACAGTCGGAGCGTTGGCTCCAGCAGTGAGGGCCCTTTGAGGCTGGTGGCCACTGGGTGCTGCCAATTGTGTTGTGTATCGCTCACTGTTTATAAGGCCTGTATGAAAATTATTAGACGGAAAAGGGTTCCAAAAATGAATTTTTCTTTCCATGACTGACTTTCCATTGTTTTCATCCTAAATGTGTAGAATATTTCAGCCTTCCTTTGCAATATAATTGACAGTTAATCAAAAGGAAAACTTCCTTTTGTGCCGTGGGTCCAAGAGCTGCACTGTCATATGCAGATGACAATAATCCTCCCTGAATCAGGGTTTTATTAATGTGTACATTGGTGCTGCTCACCAAAGGTTAAATTAAAATACAGTATCCCTCTGCTTGATTGACAGGTAAAAGCTATTGTTAGGCCACTGGATTTAAATTATCAAGGTTTTTTTTGATACTTGGAAAAGGTTTGATCATAACAGTAAAATCTGTAAACACTGAACTCAGCAGTATAAGATTCACGATTTAGATGTTTCATCATTAACACAAACTTTTCAATTATGCAAATGAATTCAAGTCAGATTTATGTTGTCATAAAAACAAGGACTGGTCCTTTAAGACATAAATCATTCTTTGTCCAGACTAGTTGTCAGCTCATTCACTTGCAGCACGGCATACAAATCAGATCATGTTAAAATTCAGAGTACATTTCAACCTTAGGTATGAGGGCGACGGCACTATAGGAGCTACTGGAGTGGATCCAGCAGCCATTACACTTATTTAAAGTCAGCTGCTCTCTCTTTTGGGAAAAAGATGGGTTGCCTTAAAATAAAGTCACTGCGGTCTAGGTTTTACTTACTGAGTCCAGATAATATTCACCTGTAAAAAACTCTAATCTAATCTCTGTTTGCCTTGGCGAGGAAAGCCCAGGAGGAAGGGAAGGAAAGTGAGGAGCTGGCAGCAACGTTCTCCTGACTGGCTGGCGACCCGTGTCAGATGTGACGAGGATGTAGAGAGGCAGTGTGCTGGATTCAGGGACCAGCAGCTGCTTCTGTGGCCACTATTTTCCAGCACACTGAGATTTACTTAGATTATATATTCAAGGCCATATCGTGGGCTAATACATGAATCATTTGTGAGTGTTTTGAGCCCTGGATCATCAGTTTGAGACAGTTTATCCAATCAATGCTTTGTTTTGATGCACTCAGACTTGTGATTAATGTCTAACAGTACTGATAGACTTACAGCACTGCACAGTTAGAGACTGTGTTGATTACTCCAGACTGCACGTTTTCTAAGAATACTCTCACATTGTAAATCAGTATGCGCTGCTGTGACGTTGTGCTCAGTCATCCGAGCAGCTGAAACAGCAGCGCTGAATGTTGTGAAGCATGAAGCATGTTTGTTTGTTGCCCAAGAAAAGAAGTGGCAGTGGGAATGGTTAATCGCCTTAAGGTAAATTGCCCCTGTCTTTTTTCTCTCTCACCACATTGCCTCTTTCTTGTTGTCGTGTTGTGCCATTAATTAGATTTAGCCCGCTCAGCGCAGCCCATTCCATTTAGGCAGAGAGGGAAAAGAAAGCAAAGAGGTGGAGGAGAGACGTGGAGGATGAAGGCAAAAAAGGGAAACTGATTTAATGATTCCATGTAGAAAATGTTTGAAATAGGAGAAGAAAGAAATGGTCAACATGTGAAAAACAGTTCATCTGTAGTTATTTTTGCAGGAATAAAGAAATGGAGGTCAAACAACCAGCCTTTATAATTGACTTTTACTTGGCAGGTATCTGACAGACCTCTATCATCTGGTAAATATACTGTTTGTTGTTGTTTTTTATCACAGTGACTCAAACGTGTGATAGTTCAATTGCATTTGTTCAAGAACAGCTCCTGCTTGTTTTTGATTGGTCACATGAACTAGATTTGTTTTATTTTGCCCATCATCGGCCCACTGTGTGTGTCGCAGGAGACTGACTCGCCCAAGTCTACCAATAGGATATGCCGCCAGCTGATTTATCACCTGACCCCTCACTCCAAGTGGACGAGACAGAGCGTGCCCAGGAGGAAGTCCCAGGCCTGGTGAGTTTGTCCTTCCTGCTGCCGCCCGACACCGTGCCGTCACTCTTCAGATCCTAAACACATCTTCACCGTCAGCATCACGCAACTCAATCCTCCACAGCCTCTCTGAAATAAAGGAAGTTTGGGGAAAGTCCTGTGCCTGTTCTGGGAAGATGTTACTCCACTTGATCATGTTCCAAGTCCCGCTCCTTTCAGCTACTGTTGAGCTTTCTGTCTCACACAGCAAATATCCCGTTTAGAAAAACAGTGGCAGTTTTGGTACTCAAACCTTGTTGTGATATTTGATATAATGAGTCCTTGACCAAAGCAGGCCTCTCGCTTCTCGCCATAAATCATCAATTGTACAGTAGTTGTGAATGACAGTTGCTATGGCAGATTTGATCAATTATAGCTGGTAAATCAAGATGACTGTCTCTCACTGACTTTTTTATGTTTCCAGTGAATCTGTTTTAAAATGAGAGCATCATAAAATTGTTTTAAATATGCAGTTGATGGCTGCAACAGTACATGACATCATGCTGAAGGTCTCGGTAATAAACTGCATTGTTCTCATAGTGCAGCTTAAAGCTAGTTAGTCCTCACATCATACTGTGATGATGACCACTTTATCAGGGTTGCATTAACCAGGTGGACTTGCATTAGCACGCTGTTTAATTCCATAACCAACCAATCTATTTCTCACATGTCAACCAAACAGAGCCAAATTCAGCCACGCCTCCATTTGTTGATTAGTGAAATAAATCAGGCAGCGCAAACGCATCTCCCACTTATCATTTTATTCCACGTCTTCAAGGTCTTGTTTTCTGGCCTAGACCTATTTTCCAAATACAATTTTTTTTTTCAGCTATTAATTAATCATTCTGGCATGAGAACGAGCCTCTTTTTTTCTTGTTTAGTTAAACTATGAGTTGATTGAAATTTTAAAAAGTTTGGTAGAAAAGAAACAAATATACAAAAAATATTATAGTATTACAGACATAAATGTCTTTATAAGATTGAACCTCAAATTAAACCATTAACAGTTTAGGAAGTAATTAAAATTAGCTCCATTGAGACCAACTGGAAAAATGTTGCTCTCACATTTATTAATTAGTAACGAAAACCACATATACTTTAAAGTAACATTATGTAACTTCGGTTGAGCTGCAACCGCACCTTATGTGGCCACAAGTGGTAATCACACAAAAATAGTAGTTACTGGAAATAATAGGTGGATTAGAAGAATATCTTCTTATTGATATCAAAACAGTACAAAAAAAAACAACTGGAAATGTGTAAAATATGGGACCTTGAAGGCAAAATAATTGCCATGTTGTATGAGGAGCCTATTTTACCTTTTATTTATATTGCTGTTGTTTTAAATATGTATAATTTGAATTGAGGATATTTTTCCTCATAATTCTGTGTTTTTCTACAGTAAAAAAAAAAATCACATTTGTTACGATAACACTGTGTTCTTACCAGGATGTGTCCATTTTCACACTTTTCTCTCAGGCAAAGCTTGTTTCCCTCCTGATACTACTGTGACGAAATCCGCCTCACACCAGCTCAAGCTCTACCCATGACAAGTGTGATTTATTTGTAGAAAGTTTAACAACCTAGAGTGGCATTTCCTCCATCATCCCTCAGCATTAATGTCTACGACCAAACTGTCTCCAATAATGATTTGGAGACTCCTGAAACAAGAAACTAATAAGAAAATCAGATAATGTGGATGACTGAGGCCGATTTGATGCGCTGCCACCAAAACTGCAGGCCACCAGAGGTCGGATGCTGATTATTCATGCCTGAGCAAAATATCGAGAAAGCAACCAAAAGACAGTAATTATAGTAACTGTAGAAAATCTGCGTGAACGAAGAAGAACGCTCTCCAAGTCAAGTTGAGTAACAGGTACGTTTGAGGAAGCATTAAAAAAAACATCTAATGATAATCATGAGGCTCTCTCCCCAAGCAATTAACCCAGATTGAAAGATTTTTTTGACAGCTCAAGTTAACTTCCCGCCTCAGTCTCTTGGCTGCAATGTTTCGAAATAACGCTCAACACAACAACAAGGCAGACTCTCCCAGTGTGCTCATTAGAGCTCTGTCTCTCTCCCAGCTTCCACTGCAAACATCCACACAACAGCACTTTCCTGTGGAACTCAAAGCACATGGTTTCTTTATCCTGCCAAAGAACGGCGCTCCATTAAACGTGCAGAAAACATGAATGCCTTTGGATTAGATTAAGCATCAGGTGCCAGTTTACATGGTTTTAAATGCGTATCTGTCTCCTCCTCCTCTTTTCTGCTCTCCTTTTTCTTTCTGTCCTGAACCCCTAAATTCCTCCTATTTTAAAATCCCATCCTCCTTTTGATACTCTTCCTCTCCTTTTTTTTCCGGTGGGATTTTTCTCTCCTTCTTGTGAGAGTCCATTTTGTTCAACAGTTGCCACACAGAGCAGTTCTGCAGTTTGAGCCGAGGCTCCGGAGAAACGCTGTGTCAGACGAAGAGGAAGAGAGGGGAGGCAAAATCACTGCAAGGTTGCTGATTAGAATTCATGTATTTCCCTCTTTCCTCCTGCCTCGCTTCCAATCAATCATGAATTTGATCTTTTCATATTTAGGAGTGAAAAAGCATTTGCTATTATATAACCTATATTACATTCTTCTTATTTTGTCCCTGAATATTACATATGACACATACATATACTGTATATCTCTGATATTGAGAAGTCTGTAAATGAAATGTGTTGTAGCCTCCTCTCCACGGCTCATATTGGATTGTTTTCATGAAATATGTTCAAGTAGTTGCAAATGTTCCAGAAATAACACATAAATCATTATTCAAACTTTATTACTGGAGCCTGGTTTGCTTCTATAACTCTGTAAGTGGAAAGCAGGTGTGTCACGCTAAACATATTATCAAGGCAATTTCATTTTTCTCTGCAGCTGCACGTGCCAGCTCTCTGAGAAGTACAGTATTGCAGAGTACCTGGAGGAGTTCCTAATGTTATTGTAATTGGTATTGAATTTTAGATTAATCAAGCTCATATTTTTATTACACTAAAATTGCCCTTCGAGCACATTTTGAAGAGATTGGATTGTGATTGCAGATGCTGTTTCATTACTTGTCTTTACTGCAAGGCAATAATTGATGTGGTGCTCTTACAGCAGCTATTAGAGACATTTCCAGTACATTCAAAGAAATTCTTGTACTTCAAGAACATCACTTTGTCTTTTATTCGGGGTGAAGCTTTCCAGAGTGAAAACACTCCCAAGTGTTGAAAGAAGTATGTGCATCTGGAATTTGTTGCTGTGTTTGTGTCAGCATTGAATATATTGTACAGCAGGATTTTGTTAAACGTTAATCTTCAGTCTTGCTGGTCGAGCCGACTAATGATGAGTGTGAAAGGAGTCGTGGATGCTCGCATACAGCTGTTTTGAGCAGCTGTGAGTGTTGATAGTCTGTCTGAGTCCTGATGTTTGACCCAGACCTCACGCTGCTCACACTAATGTGCCTTTTCCTCCCACAGATCACACTGAGGGCTTTTTCATCACTTTTATTTAAGTTCATATGAAGCTTAGTAGGTATTGAACTGAGGGCTACTGAAGTAGCAACAAACAGCACATTACGTGCTCATGTTCACATCTCAGAAAGTACAAGTACTGTGCACTTATACTGAAGAATCAATCAGCATTTGAGAGTTTAGTACTTAAAAATAACAAACACTTGCTGCATGTTCAAGCGCAGCTGCTTTTTCTATCGATAACAACAGAGTAATGTTTAACATCTGAAAACATCATATTTAATGTTGCACAATCCAAACATTATGAAATACTACGAATGAAACACGCATCATGTTCTTACTTTTTACTCAGTAAAGCGTTGCCTGTCTATGGCCTCAACCACGACACCACTATGCGTACAAATGTGTGTCTTTTTCCTTTATCACCAGCGTGAGAATGTCACGATGTCACTTCTTAATCACACCCTGGCGATAATTAGCCACTGAAAAGCTGTCTTGACTGCAACTACATTATGTTGAGCAGTGAATTTTTTTTTATGTCTCTTTATTAGTCTGAATGCTCATAACCACTTTTTCAACTTCATTTCACCGACTGTATTTCCAGCCCGATTTCCTTGATGGCTTTTCACTAATCACCAGAGAAGTTCTCTCTGGGATTCTCTCTAACCAGTTTCTCCCCGCTCTGCTCAGCCTAATTTGCTCTAATCTTTAAAGAAATCCCTTCTTCCTCCCTTCCTTGCTGCTATTTTGAGCCATTCTCCCTTATATGATCCTTCCAAGGCCACAGCAACATTTTCAAGGAAGTATACCTCTCACCTTTGCACTTCTCTATTATACCTGCTGCTGTTTACACTGATGCAATTTAAAATCTCTCAGAAAATCGTTCTACTTTTTTGTTTTTGCTGCCCAGGAAGTTCAAGTTTGATAAGAGAAGAGGTTGGTTTTTTTTATCATGTAGGACAGATTTTTAATCATGTGTAGCTCTGTGGATGGCAGGGTCAGGCCTGTTGGTCCACACCATGTCATGGTACCCAGACAGTGTATCCCACTGACTATGATGATCTCCTAACTTTACCTCCAGAGCTATAATAAACTGTTGGAATGCCCATGGATGGATGGATGGATGGATGGATGGATGGATGGATGGATGGATGGATGGATGGATGGATGGATGGATGGATGGATGGATGGATGGATGGATGGATGGATGGCTGGCTGGATGGATGGATGGATGGATGGATGGCTGGCTGGATGGATGGATGGATGGATGGATGGATGGATGGATGGATGGATGGATGGATGGATGGATGGATGGATGGATGGATGGATGGATGGATGGATGGATGGATGGATAGATGATGAATGGATGGATGGATGGATGGATGGATGGATGGATGGATGGATGGATGGATGGATGGATGGATGGATGGATGGATGGATGGATGATGAATGGATGATGGATGGATGGATGGATGATGATGGATGATGGATGGATGGATGGATGGATGGATGGATGGATGGATGATGAATGGATGATGGATGGATGGATGGATGGATGATGAATGGATGGATGGATGGATGGATGGATGGATGGATGGATGGATGGATGGATGGATGGATGGATGGATGGATGGATGGATGGATGGATGGATGGATGGATGGATGATGGATGGATGGATGGATGGATGGATGGATGGATGGATGGATGGATGGATGGATGGATGGATGGATGATGAATGGATGGATGAATGGATGGATGGATGATGGATGGATGATGGATAGATGATGAATGGATGGATGATGGATGGATGGATGGATGGATGGATGGATGGATGGATGGATGGATGGATGGATGGATGATGGATGATGGATGGATGGATGGATGGATGGATGGATGGATGGATGGATGATGAATGGATGGATGATGAATGGATGATGGATGGATGGATGGATGGATGGATGGATGGATGGATGGATGGATGGATGGATGGATGGATGGATGGATGGATGGATGGATGGATGATGGATGGATGGATGGATGGATGGATGGAAGATAGATGATGAATGATGATGGATGGATGGATGGATGGATGGATGGATGGATGGATGGATGGATGGATGGATGGATGGATGGATGGATGGATGGATGGATGGATGGATGGATGGATGGATGGATGATGGATGGATGATGGATAGATGATGAATGGATGGATGATGGATGGATGGATGAATGGATGGATGATGGATAGATAGATGATGAATGGATGGATGGATGGATGGATGGATGGATGGATGGATGGATGGATGGATGGATGGATGGATGGATGGATGGATGGATGGATGGATGGACAATGGATGGATGGATGGATGATGGATGGATGATGGATAGATGATGAATGGATGGATGATGGATGGATGATGGATGATGGATGGATGATGGATGGATGGATGGATGGATGGATGGATGGATGGATGGATGGATGGATGGATGGATGGATGGATGGATGGATGGATGATTTTTCAGCAAGGTGGTTGCTGGATGGTAAAATGAGAACAGTGTGAAACTAGTAAAGAAACTTGTGTGCGCTTTAGACTTCTTCACGCTGAGTGTAAGAGAACTGATCAACTGGTCAAAATTAGAATTTGTTGAATAGTTTGTTTATGACTAAACACTAAAACCTATAATCTGATTACAGCTGCTGTCTGTCACACTGCTGCTGTCTAATCAAATGAACTAAATAATTCTTCCCTCACGTATTTACTGTACATGTGTAATGTATCTGTAAACTGAGCTTTAATACATGTATGACCTATTTTTTCTGGACCTCCTTGAGGTGAGGACTGGCAGGCTCTGGCAGCATGACCTCTGACTGATTTAGAGGGTCGACTCCTCGGGCGGGGGCAAAAATCGGACAGTAAAAACTATGAATTTGTGTTTTTGATCACACAATCATAGATTTTTAAAAGGTTTTATTGTTTCTGGTCATATTCCCATTCAGAGATGGAGTATACCACTTGACTGAGTGTTGCATTCAGTCAGCTCAATCAGCTTTCTGTTTGACCTCCACTTTTAATAGAGCCTTAAAGATCCAGCCGCCATCCTCCTCCATGAATAATTGAGGACTTCCCGCGGTACAGACTGAGATCGTGCGGGATGAGGGGGAGGGAGGAAGACAGTCCGGTATCCATCGCTCCAATCTTCAGGACCATAATGAAATAATTAGAATGATTTAACGTGTTTATCAGTAAACTCAGGATTGGAGGCGTTTATAATTTAACAGAAATGAAAAAACGTGATATATGCCATGTTAAATAAGACATTTTCCAGAGTTCCTTTGTTTTTATGGAGGGATTGAGCCTCTCTTAACCTCTCATTGATTGGATTTAACTGTAAATCTGAGATAAAGCTGCCGCTGCTTGCATGCACAAGAAATAAAGGATTGTGGTGTTTTCTGATAATCTGTGGGTCTCGTTCCTTTAAGGCTGATACAGATCACTCCCCACCATCAACCCCTCGCTCTGTGTTTGGAGCCCTGCATTTTAATGCCAGTTTCATAACTGTGCCTTGACATAGTAAAGCAGACACAGGCGCACTCCTCCATGATACACAGTTATGTAATACAAACTGCTTTCTGTCTGTTCTGTCGCAGGATTCTTTTCTCTTAAGCATCCAGTGTGTCACATCAAATCAAGTCATGGGTGAATTTATAGCACACCCGAGTTTTGCATTTTACATGCCACGCAGCTGCATTATGGTACATTCTGTACCAGGAGGTTTTATCATCCTCAGCACACAAGCGAGAATATGCTTTTCTATTGGGTTGGAAGTCACATATCATTAGAAGACATCCATGTCACATTGGTGTTGGGCTGTTTGGGTTCTTTTTGGTGTAAACTGAAAATAGCAGTGAGATTCTTTACAAGAAATCAGGACATTTTCTTTCCTCTTTCCTTTGAATTGTACAGTTTATCATGTGTTCCCTCTTTCTTTGCTGTCCTTCTCCTTTTTGTTCGTTGTAGTTCGTTGCATTGAGAAGAAATATCACTCCCGTTTCAGCTGTTTGTCATGTTTTCCCCATTCATGTGCAAAGAGCCCATGAGAGTTGTATGATGGAGTAGCTTATAGCTGTGGAAGGTTTACTGCACTTCACAGACGCTTCAGTTCTTTTTGTTTTTGTGCTAATTAAAACTCCACCTTCAGACCTGTTCAAAAGTCTGACAGGAACTGGTGGCGCTGCATCTTTAAGGATTTGACTGAGCTGTTGAGTTAGTTGGATCATTTTAGGAATTTGACCCCTTCTTTTCGATGATTTTGGCTTTTGTAAGATCGGCTTTTTAAAGGTACATCTGCTGTCAGTTCAAACGACACTTCCCCAAACTTTGAATTCAACGTTTCCCAGAAATGAGTGACTGATCTGAGATGTCAAAACGCTGCACAGCCCGCCGCTGCTCCATTGACAACGTACAGTGGAAGCAGCTTTAATCAGCCCATCCACTAAATGTTTCACTGAATTTTAATCCAAATCCAAATGAGCTTTGAGGCTATTTTTTCCTCCCCAGAAAATGCCATTATCCCATGAAACTGGAAGACAGTGGCTGCTGGATGCAATCACCACTTTCATGTTTCCTAGTACATTTTCTGCAGAACCATACTATCAGTATGACATTTGCATAGTTTAGGAAATGGCAAATTTAGCTACATTTCTTTTGCTGTAAAGGATTATCATTAACGCGGCTAAATGCCTCAAGGCATGAGAGAGACATATTTTATGCTAAAACTGAGTTAAGTTAAACAAACCAGTGGAGGAAATGTTGAACACTGTAGCCTGCAGCCACAGGCCAGATAAACCAGAAGCACAGAAATAAAGAAGCAGTTCTGCACCAGCTCCCTTTTCTAAGGTGAGTTTGTACATTGGACCCTCGCAGGCTCTCCCACGGCTGAGCCAGACTACTGTGCATGTATTATACAGATGCCTGGAGGCAAAACAGCTCAGATCGATCTGAGGAATAAACAAGTCAAGACCGAAGCGTTGATGAAGTAGACATTGATCTGAACCTCCCACGGGTCTGTGGAACGGTTTCCACATCCAATGTTTCTCAAGTGCTTTTATATCATTCCCCTGGAATGAGTCAAGTTTTTCTCTGCATGCTCAGCAGGAAATAAATTAGAATTTGTATTACAGAGAGTTTGTCCTCCCAGCTGAGATGCTATGAGATATTATCTCGTATCTTATTATCTCTCTGCTGAAGTTGGTTAGATCTTTGCAATTTGTACAAATGAGCTTCAGTTTTCAACTGGGCCAGAAAGAAAAATCCTTCATACCGTATTTTCTGAGAGAGTCACTGGTACACGTTGTAATAAGTGAAATTTATGAAGGGGTTATGAGTTATGAGTATGTTTAGTAATGTTTCAAAGTTCCGTAGCCTAATAATATCATCCTTTTGGGGGTTCCCAGGCCAGCAAAGCCTCTAATATTTAACCTTGTTAAATCATTTTGTCTTTTTGTCTTTAAAACACAGAGAGCAGCAACTTGCTTTGAGAAATGCACCTGTTTGCTCTCTTGCAAACAAAAATTTTAAAGATTGATACCACTCTCATGTAAACTAATATTAAGCTGCACAATCCTAAGTTATCTTAGTTTAGTTTAGTTTAGTTTAGTTTATTGTAGCTTATCTTATCTTAGCTTAGTTCATCTTAGCGGAAAGACTGGAGAAAGCCGAGCAGCAAGCCTGGCTCTGTCTAAAGATACGTAGAGATATAGATGATAGATAGATAGATAGATAGATAGATAGATAGATAGATAGATAGATAGATAGATAGATAGATAGATAGATAGATAGATAGATAGATAGATAGATAGATAGATAGATAGATAGATAGATAGATGGATGGATGGATGGATGGATGGATGGATGGATGGATGGATGGATGGATGGATGGATGGATGGATGGATGGATGGATGGATGGATGGATGGATGGATGGATGGATGGATGGATGGATGGATGGATGGAGGGAGGGAGGGAGGGAGGGAGGGAGGGACGGACGGACGGACGGACGGACGGACGGACGGACGGACGGACGGACGGACGGACGGACAGACAGACAGACAGACAGACAGACAGACAGACAGACAGACAGACAGACAGACAGACAGACAGACAGACAGACAGACAGACAGACAGATAGATAGATAGATAGATAGATAGATAGATAGATAGATAGATAGATTTTCAAGGGGAAACCTTTTCCCTACAACAGCATGGAAACTTAGAGGGTAAAAGCAATAAAAATGACATAAAGATAACAAAATCCACCTACCAGCACCTCTATAACTTAATAATGAACTCATTATATCTTGTTTGATCAATCTGAAAAAAAGTCAAGTTTAAAACCTACAAGTGTAATTTTACAGTGGCGTTAATGTTTGTGGGACTGTTTCTGGCTGCTGTTTGTTTGAAGGTAACAATAAGACTTCTTTTTTTTTGTCTTTAGACAGAGTCAACTCTTTCCTCCTGTTTCTAGTCTTCAAGCTAAGCTAACCTTTACTGTTAACATACATGAGGGGGGTATTAATTGTCGCATATCACTCCCAAGAGAAGTATTTCAAAAAATTAGATGTTAGATCTACTGTAATAAGCATTTTTATTTGATTTGTACAGGTGAATAGTGATACTGGTTACAATAGCAAAAAGCTTTATAAAGTGTCTCCTATGAGAAAATGAGGGAGTTAAATTAACAGTTAATACATTAAAATATATGGGTTTTTAAGTCATTCTTATAACCCATTGTTATATGAAAGCCCTGAGCATGAGATAAATGATATAACCTGTAACTGTCTCTTGATGTATTACTGATTCATGAGAGTAAATGAAGGGGAATATGTACTCTGTGTGGGGAAGACAGATTACAAGTTTCTGCTGCCTTTTCCTTTTAACTCTCACCCCGGTACAGAATATTACGGGCTTGTAAGATTGTCCTTGTAAAATTGTCACTGTATTTTGTTTTAGGAGAATGTACACGTTCTACCCTTTCAGCCTTCTTTTCTTTTTTTTTTTAAACATTCATCCATGCAGCCCTCCGTCTTCTTTCAGGTTCAGAGTGTTTGGTTGCATTCGAGCGGAAATTGATTAGCAGAATGGTGAAGCTGGGAAGCTGCAGACTAATGATGAGCACTTAACTTCTGTAACATCAGGAGAGACAGCTAGACAGAGAGGAGACTAACCTGATACTGAGTGGCACCGAACATGGGCCAGAAAATGAGTGTGAACACAGAAATCAATGGATCTGCCACAAGCTTTAATGGATACGCTTTAATGTTGTCTAGGGATCTACGGCACAAAATGTCACATATATGGTAAATATTGGAGAAATAGTTGCAGTTCAAACAGCCGCAGTTATATTTGGAAATTAAAGCTGCAAATTCCACATGTTAAAACACATTATGTGTATAAAATGTGTACTCAGTAACTACAGGCAGTGGATCTCTGTGTCAGCAGTCACAGACTGTGTGATAGATCAAGGCTCTGTGGATTTTTAAACAGTATTAAGTAAATCCAGTGCAGTTTAAAGTCAGATTGAATCACTGTTGCACTCAAACCACACACTCTCTAAAATGTTTCGTTAAAAGACACAATCTCCAGTTTTGTTCTGACCTTTTCTGGGAGTTCGATCTCTCTGCCTGCACTCGATTTCAACATCACAAATCCCAGATGTTTTATTTCCTTCCTCTGGGGTTTACATAACTATAGAACAGCAAGGACCCTTGTTCAGTGCGTAAAAGTTAGCAACATCCTAAAGGAAAACTGGCTATGAAAAGCAATTAGACAGTCTGCCTGAACCCACAATTAAGCATCCAATAGTTTGACACATGAGACTCAACTCTTATTAGATTGTTGCACGGTTGTATCAGTTGCTCCTGAGGATGTCAATAGATGGATTTCCCTCAGTTATTTGTTTTAAATGAGTCTCGGAGCAGGCGACGCTCCTGCTCACATTATGTTTATGCGGGTAGACTATGCTTTGAAGTTGTTTTTGTCTGAGCTGGTCCAAAAGGATATGCACCACTGCCTACAAGCATGGCAGCCACATCAGAGGGAGCGAGATGAGACATTTTGTTGTTTATGTTGTTATCGTTTCATGCTGATGGACTGTAGTGCACACTGTGGCTTTAGAAATGCTAGCTGTGCCCCTGGGCCCGCGGCCAGCTCACCAGCCTGTGGGTGGGACTGTGCCCACCGAGCTCGGAGGCAGCACATTTGGAAGGAAATCTGAAGTCGTCTTTTACTCTGTCTCATTAAAAGCACATTAGAGCCCTCCCCACCTCCCCCCGCACCTCCCACTCACCCACAGTACCTATCCTGCCTGTCTCATGGATCAGCTCTTCCTACATAAACATAGGCACACATGAGAGGGACGGACTCGAGCAGAGGCAGGGAAACCCTGCGATAAACAAGCCAGAGCGAACAAAAGTCTGTTTCACTACAGTAAAGCCGAAGCTGCACAGTGATGCAGTAAAGCTTCTGGAGTCACAGGAGGGTTGGAGAAGATGCAGTCGACTCTCCTGCTATTTTAAGAATCGATCAGTAACTTTTGAGAGCTGAAACTATCAGTCAAGATGTCTTTTAGTCAAATTAAAAGAAATCAAAGTAATATCAATTTACAACCCAGTGTCACACCAAAGCCTGTAACACACCCGTCAGTCCACTAGAGGGTACCGTGTCATCGTCACGTTCTGCCTCATCTTGTCGTGAAAAACATAGGTCCCTTAAACAAAAGTAAAAAAAAGGTTTGGATTTAAGAAAAGATCCCAGTTTGGGTTCAAATAAGTCATTTTACAAAAGTAACATTATGTATGTCAAATAAGTTACCTTAACATACATTAAACGAAACTAAAGAATGATTTGTTTTATTTAAATGCTTTTTAGTATGTGAATAATTATAGAATTACGCAGTAATTCAGAAGAAAAAGATGAAGTAATATTTCTGTTTTTCCATGCTGTGAATCACCATCATCACCTTATATTTATATTGCAGCTTCCTCAGGTCAAGAGTCATTTGATTTGATGATTGATCAAGTAATAGAAAAATAGTAGAATTAATATGAAAGTAAATGTTAGTTTCAGCTTTACAATACTGAGCCAAAAAAACACAAGAGATTTTCCAATGAAAACTGATCCTGTTTTTGTAATCTCTTAACAACCGTTAGAGGTTTGGGTGGCCGCCTGAGAGTTTTAATGAAATAACATTTGAAGTAAGTCATTCACAGGAGAGAAATGAAAGCATGAATATATTTGCTTCAGCAGATCACATGTAGAACAAGCGAAACAGAGAGGTTGCACAAGAAAAAGAAAAGAGGCCAAGAACAGAAAGAGCGAGAAAGTGAGAGGCAGTGAGCAGGAGTGAGGATATGAGGGAGGGAGAGATGAATTATAGCCTCCTCCTGGAATCAATAATCTTGCGAATCACAGCCCCGGTGTGCTACAGATCCTTTTCTTTCCCTTAACCGAGCAGAGAAGGTGACAGATGTAAAGAGCCTGCCGATTTATGAGGCTCCCAGACAGACCAGGGAGCAGAGAGAGATGTAGGGATAATCCTCGCTGTGCCGGAGGAGGCAAACAGGGCTGAGACAGAGCGGAGAAACCTTAGGCCAATTCAACACAGCATTTTTCTCCTGTTTTTGAAAACAACTCCCCCACGCTTTGTCCTCATTGTCATTTGTTTGGCACATGTCTTCCCTCTCTGACTTCTTCCAAGTACCAATGCAAAAGCAAAGAAGTGCACTGCACTGCAGCAGCTCTGTGTTAACGCTGTGCTGTCCCAACATGCATGTCACTGCCTTAGAGCTCTCATGCATATTTAACCATATTCTGATGTAGAGCTGCAGATTTCGCAGTGCGAGCAAAGGCAGTGAGGAATGCCATGATTCAAGCTGACAGGTGGATTGTTAAAGTAGTACTTCACCTTAAGAGGAATGCAACTCACACCTGTTGTCTAAAGTCATTTGGACTGAAATAGATGATGCTCTACGGCCTTTACCCTTTTTGTTTCTCATCTATACAGACCGTTCATCCATCATCTACCCTTTAATCCTCCTGTCTGTCCTGCACGATATCTCAAAAGACATTTATCAAATACTGACAAAACTTAAAGAAAAAGTTCTAGGAAATACACTTTCCCTCTTTTGCCGTCTCACTCCGAGTTCAAAGAGAGGACTTCTACAGGTCTGAATTGTGTACATGCTAAAGATATAGCTACTATCCGGCTGACTTAGCAGTAAGCCTGGAAACAAGGGAAAACAGTGAGCCTGTCTCTACAAAGGTAAGACAATCTGCCCACCAGTGCCTCTATAGCCCAAGTGAACCACGACAACTCGTCTCTGTCCACATTCTTACGAAACCTGCTGCAGAAGAGAGGGATGCATCTTCATGCTCCTTTTTGCACACGATGCTGACAGGCTGAAATATCTCCTTTTTTTTTTTTTAAATGCACTCAGCTCAGCTCAAGTAGCTTATCAACCCGTCACTCACAATACTTTAAACACTGACCTGATTTTTTTACAAATCCAACTGAAAAAAATGCATCTTTCTACTGAATTTCAAAATAACACGTCTCCCAGTGGTGAAACTACGATCCAGCTCAAACCTGGGTGACACCTTTGTTTCTAATTGGCCCGGACAGAAGGGCACAATGTTTACGTTTGCTTCTTTCACTCTGTGTTTGAATCATAAATGTACTTATTCATTGCCTTTGATGGACCTTTTTTTTTTTTTTTTTTACTTTGGGCTGGGTTAGAGATGACTGTACAGGTTCCACAGATGACACTCAGACCGACACACATCTAAATGCAAATTCTCTTCTTCATATTATTGATTGCTTATCTCTCTCCACGGGTGGACACTTTGTTTTTTGTGCACTTTGCTGTTCCCTGGTAATTGTGGGACAGTGCGGGACCTTTATAGAGCCTCTTCCATCCATAAACTCTGAATCATTAAGTAAAGGTTGTTTGTCTTGGATAACTAACTGACAATGCTGAAGATATAACCAACCTGCAGCACGTAAACAAAACAATAAATTATGTTCTTTGTTATCTTTCGAACAGTCTGAAGACCACCCTGAAGAAGAAACTGACAGGTGACGTCGTCAACCTGTCAGGAATCCCGTTGTCCGGCCGGGACGTCCACCGCGTGTCCTTCTACCTTCAGAGCAGCAGTGACGCGGTGTCCGCGGTGGACCTGAGCTTCACCGAGCTGCAGGATGACAGCTTGCGGCTGCTGCTGCCCTTCCTCAGCTGCCTGCCAAAACTGACCATACTGGCTGTCAACGGCAACCGTCTGACAGTGGCCATCCTGAAAGACCTGAGGGACACGGTGAAGGATCCCAAGAAGTTCCCGTGCCTCGCCTGGATCGACCTGGGCAACAACGTGGATATCTTCACCGTCCCACAGCCGCTACTCGTGGCCCTGCGGCGGCGCTTTGGTTTACGCAGCAGCCTCCCCACCATTTATGAGTACAGTGAGGCGCAGGCATTCAGTAGCTACAACCCAAACATGGAGACCTCTGTGGAGGAGCCCAGCCTGTACGAGGAGGGAGATGTGGAGGAAGATGATAGAGAGGAGGAGGAGGACAGGCTGGAGCTTCGAGCCTGGGGCTTTGGAGAAGAAAAAGTGTCAAAAAATGTGCCGCTCCACTTCTGTGGGAGGTGATCGCCCAGAGCTGCTTTCTTTTCATCCAGCAGCCTCTTATATCCCTCGGTATCACCTCGCCCTGAGTCTAGCCTCCTGTGTTGGCCACTGCCAGGGTGGTACAAGATCTTCATAGTGACACACACGTTTCTGAAAATAACTTTCAAATAAGTAGCTGTGTTGTGTCCCTCTGGATGCTTTGACTACTGAAACTTAATGTGATGCAGACAGCTCTGTAGTTGTAAGAGTATATTTGTGGATTAATCTAAACCTCATTTATCCAGGGGAAAATAAACTGAATAGGCCTTCTGTCTTCCAGTGGTTCTGAAGTTGTGTGCTTTTCCACCCAGACGCTTCCTATTTTCTGTCACGGTCCACTGGTGCAGCTGGGGATAAAGTGTCTTGCACAAGGACACCTCAGTGGTGGCTGTTGAGGAAACTGGGAGCGTTTCTGATTCACATTCCCCCGAGCACATTTATCCAGCTGGTTTGGCCTCTTTGATTCTCTCCTGCTGCCCCACTTCTGTGAAAAGTCTGAGTTATTCAAAGTAGCTAAATATCCTGCGCAAGAAATTGATGGGTTTAATTTAAACTGATGTTTTTGCTATGATATATGTGTTTTTAGCAGTTAGATTATGGCTCTGTTCACAAGCATCCTGGATGATTTTATCACAAGTGGACAGCTTTAAGTGCAGATATGAAGGCACTCAAGATGCATTGAGTTCTGATTCCTTAGACCACATTCGAAGGTTTGTTGCACATATTGGTAGCAGTGTGTTCGCCAATGTGAACTGATGAACTTTGAGCTGTCCTCTTGTGATTAATGCCCGGCGTGAACAGGGCTTGTGTTCACATTAAACATGCCTCCAGCTTTTCCAGCTGTCACACAGCATTTATTCAGGAATGGTATTAAACAAATGGTCATCTTTGTTAAGCCAATAAAGCAAATGAAATCCATATTCATTTACATTTACAGCTTCAGTAAGTGTTCATATACTGATCATATACATCCTGTTGCACACATGCAGACATGCAGGCAGCACTCAGTGTTTGTGTGAGCTGCTGAAGAACTGATTACTGCCCCTATCAGGCCTCGTCACAGATGGCGAGCAGTCGATCCTTGTTTTTTCTCAGCAAATAGGACTGGCCCCAGATACTTTCGTCCAATGGTGGTCTGTGAATGCTCCTATTTTTGAATCAGACCACATGCAACGAGAAAGGTGGAAAATGAAACGGCTGCCAACAACTCTGCTTTCTTCCGTCTCTTCTGTGGTGCTGCAGCACACACAAGTCTTTGTTGTGGCATGAACACATTACAGCAGTTTCTTCTTTGCAAGTGTTTTTTATATATGTAGATGTCATTCTTTTGAGCTGGTTTTAATAAATGGGCATGACTGTTAATTGGAGAGCAGCATCAGATCCCACAGACAGAGCATGTTTACAACCACATTCATTTTCCTTTTGGGGGGAATTAAAGATAAGAATGTCTGCAGCTCCACAACAACAATCCACATTTTTCCTGCCTCCAGACATTAATGTGGTCTATTCTCCTTCCATAGTATTATTATTCAGGAAGATGTGTTTCTTTGTGTTTACAGGGATATTAATGAACACGATGTCTTTGTGTGTGTGTGTGTGTGTGTCTATGAGAAGGTAATTAGACATGCAGAGTAAATTATACCTTTGATCGTAGAAATGAAATATTTACTCGTTTGCACTTTAAGGACGACTCCGTCCCTGAATACACTAGCATTGGTTTTTTCATCTGTTGTTGACATAAAAACAGGCTACGGAGTCACTCATCCTAAAATAAATGTTGTATCATAACTTTTTGATTTGATTGATTAAATCATCAACCTTCATTCAAATCACTGATGATAAAATCACTTGTAAATTTACTAAATTTTAATTATTTTCTCTTGAAATCATCAATCGTTTTTAAGGTGAAAGTGATATTTGCCTGCTGTTGTTTCGAAAATAAACAGAATTTGAATAGCAGTCCTTTTGTGGACTTCTTGTGTTTGGCAAGTGAAAATTAAAGTAAGAAATCCATTAGCTCATGGTACAAAACACTAACAGTGACACTGAAGTAGCACAGTGGTGGACAGCAGATAGATATTAGTTTGATTGATCCCAATTATGTCTTTTGATTGCCACTAATTCTTCTAATCTAAACCAAAGGTGCCAGCAGCCGTGAATGCATGGTGGGTACATTTTTACTCTTTTTAACACCAATTCTTGAAAATAAAATTGTGGCAGCAGTGGATCCTGTCTACATTTTTGTCTGCGTCCACTCACTGATGTTATGATGCAGGCTAATAATAGTTTTATGGTCCAAGTCAGGATCCCCATCTGTCCCTCTGTTCATATCTTTCCCTCATGTTCCTGTCTCTCCGCTGTTTGTTCCGGTCTGTGTGTTCTGTGTTCTGTGTTCTGGTCTGTCTGGAGGGTGTGGACTCATCCACTGCCGGCCTCCAGTCATCTCCCACTACCACACCTCAATCAGCTGGTTCTCATTCCAGTAATCACCCCATGGCAGTATATAAACCGGTCCTGCACTCCACCTGCGTCAGTCAGTCCCATCAGACCACCTGGTACCACGCTGCAGGTTTCAGTAGTTCGGTTACGCATTCCTGCAATCTCGGTTCTTGCTGCCTGATGCCCTGCGGTACATACCTGCTGTCCTGCGTCGGTCCACGGAGATCACCAGGTGACCAGCCCCCTTGCTCAGCGTCTCCGCCTGAATCCAAGCTGCTCCGGGTGTGGAGCGCGGAGACACGCCCACCAGCCGGTTTGAACCCACCTGCCTCAGCTTCGGTGAGAATTACGGGGACACTCTCACCAGTCTGCACAGGTCTCAGGGACCTTCTCCGCCTCCGGACTCTGCCAGAGTTCCTGCCCCGAGCCGGAGATTTTCCAACACAAATCAGAAGTTAAAAGTAACCTACCGGTGAGTACGACTAAATCTAATTCTGCCAGTACCATGGCTTTAAGCTGCTAAATGTTCCACTGTGTTCACCAGCCAATTGCTCACTTTTTTTCTATGTTTGGTTGGTTTAAGGAACTTTTCTGCAGTCAGAGCTGTTGAAGGCCGGAAAACCAAAATGTTGATCTGAAACTCAACGCCCTGTAAAGCTGATGGGAGCCAGAGAGGAAGGTAAGTTGGTTGCTTGGAGTGACCTCTTTCACATTATGTAGTTACTTGCATATTGAATAGTACAACTTTTAAAAATGAGATCCATGAATTGTTCAACTTCGTTCAATCCTGTAAAAGTCTGTTGCAGACTGGATACAGGATCATTATTATACAAGAGCATTGTTCCTGAAAATAAACACTCTGAAAACATTAGTCTCATCAAAACATGTAATATGCTCCACAGTCAAATGTTGTATTGTTTCAATAAACAAAGACGAGGTTGGGACTTGATGTTACATTTTGTATTGATGCAGTCTGAACAATATTAAAAACCATGAAAGTCAAACTTGCTCTACTTCTGGGACACTTTACAGATATTCTGATGGCTCAGGTTTCAGCAGTTGGTTTCTATGTCAGCATTTACTGTGGATGAGAGTGGCTCCCTGTATGCGCTTGTCAAAGGCAGAACGATATCAACATCCTGCTGACTTGTAGCGGCTCTGCTTCCGAGCCATTTTCATGTTTGCAGGGGCAGAGCCCGAGGCGATCCATCTGCGATCCCTGTTTGTTCCATGACAGGAAACAGTGTCAGATAACAGTGGATCCTCTTCTGGCCTGTAACGGACACTGAAACAACCTGCAGACATTTACAGGTTCAGGTGCAGTTTGTCAGACATGAACACTGTTTTCTAAACCGTGGTGGGGAGGAACAAAGCATATTTACTGAAGTACTGGAAAATGTTGTCCTTTAATGTCTGATGACTAGTTATTAGTTTCTCTGCATTTTGGCTGATTTTACTTTCAAAATAAAAGCCAATAATGTATTTCAGCTGTTAGGTAGAATGATGTGTGCAAAATATGCCATCCACAAAATATTTTTTCACAGCTCTGATCAACATTTGTTATGGCTCGATGACATCATTGTTGATGACATTTTCCACAGAATTTGAGTACTCAGATCCTTGGTTAAATGTGCCAGTAACAGATTGCTGAAGTTCTGCATTTAAAATCAAACTAAAGTAAATGTACTTAAAATGTTAAAAGTTAAATATTTATTCTTGAAAACTGGCCCTTGTGACTGATGTACACTGCTCAAAACAAACAAAGGGAACACTTAAACAACTCAATGTAACTCCAATCAATCCCACTTGTGTGAAATCAAGCTGTCCAGTTCGGATCAACACTGATTGAGGATCAGTTTCACCTGCTGTTGTACAAATGGAACAAACAGGTGGAAATGAGGCAATTATCAAGACAACCCTATAAAGGAACGGTTCTGCAGGTGGTGACCACAGACCGTTTCTCTGTCCTCGTCCTTTCTGGATGATCGTTGGTCCCTTTTGCATTTTGCCAGTGTCCTCACCACTAGAGGGAGCATGAGGTGTCTCCAACCCACAGAAGTTGTTCAGGTAGTGCAGCTCATCCAGGATGGCACATCAATGCACGCTGTGGCAAGAAGGTTTGCTGTGTCTGTCAGCACAGT
The DNA here is from genome assembly GCF_029030835.1 of Brachyistius frenatus. Taxonomy (NCBI): domain Eukaryota; kingdom Metazoa; phylum Chordata; class Actinopteri; family Embiotocidae; genus Brachyistius; species Brachyistius frenatus. The sequence continues at coordinate 139,475 of NW_027210976.1, forward strand.
GTCAAGAGGACGGAGGACATACCGGGAGACGGGCCGGTCCACCAGGAGACGTGGAGGGGGCCGTAGGAGGACAACAACCCGGCAGCGGGACCGCTATCTGCTCCTTTGTGCAAGGAGGAGCAGGAGGAGCGCTGCCAGAGCCCTACAAAATGACCTCCAGCAGGCCACTAATGTGCATGTTTCTGCTCAAACTGTCAGAAACAGACTCCATGAGGGCGGTACGAGGACCCGACGTCCACAAGTGGGGTCTGTGCTCACAGCCCGACACCGTGCGGGGCGACCGGACTTTACCGGAGAACACCGAGATCGGCAGCTTCTCCGTCGGCGCCCTGCGGTCTTCACGGATGAGAGCAGGTTCACACTGAGCACATGTGACAGACGTGACGGAGTCTGGAGACGCCGTGGAGAACGTTCTGCTGCCTGCAACATCCTCCAGCGGGACCGGTTCGGCGGCGGGTCAGCGACGGTCTGGGGAGGCGTTTCTTCGGAGGGCAGCGCAGCCCTCCGTGTGCGAGCCAGAGGTACCCTGACTGCCATTAGGTCCCGGGATGAGATCCTCAGACCCGTTGAAGACCATCTGCTGGTGCAGCGGGTCCTGGGTTCTTCTGATGCAGGACAATGCTCGGCCTCATGTGGCTGGAGTGTGTCAGCAGTTCCTCCGCGATGAAGGCATCGATGCTCCGGACCGGCCCGCCCGTCCCCCAGACCTGAATCCAATCCAGCACATCCGGGACATCGTGTCTCGTTCCGTCCGCCGACGCCACGTCCACCGCAGACTGTCCAGGAGTGGACCGATGCTTTGATCCGGGTCTGGGAGGAGATCCCTCAGGAGAACATCCGTGGTCTCATCAGGAGCATGCCCAGGCGTTGTAGGGAGTGATACAGGCACGTGGAGGACACACACACTACTGAGACTCATTTGGACTTGTCTTCAGGACTCTCCACAGACGTTGGATCAGCCTGTGATCTGATTTTTCCACACTCATTGAGATCTAGGATGTGTTATTTAAGTGTTCGCTTTATTTTTTTGAGCAGTGTATATTTGACATTAATAGATTGTTAACATGGCACAAATCTAATTTCCTTTTACGGGGTTTCCTCTAATCTTTTCTTCATATGAAATATAAATTGAATATTCCCATATTTGCACAGAAACATGTATTTAGATGAAACCATCTCAGAAGCTTGGAGGTTAAATATGTCTTTGGTAGCTCTACAAACAACTTGTCTTTTTCTTTTAAGTGATAAGAGACCACCAGCCGACACAGCTTTTGATTTTTTGATAAAACCACTGTAACTCTTTTTATTTGGTTAAAAAAAAAAAAAAAAAGTCACTTGCAAATCTACCAGTAAGCACAATTTGATTTAGCAGAGATGTCGGTCTTAAATCAAACATTCAAAGAGCAAGTGGACTGCTCTCTTTTAGAAAGCATACAGGCTCCATCTAGTGGCACTTGTTGGCGGCACAGAGCAGTTTGTGTGTCATCTCCAAGTGGAGCTTGTTAGCACCAGAAACAGCTGAATGTTTTTATAAACCAGAATTAATTTCAGTTTCATTTATCTGCACTGACTGAATATCACAGATGTAAATGTTTGGAGGAAACTTAGTGACAGTGTTTTCCGGGATATTGAGAAGCACTGAGCTGCTTTTTTTGCTGACATCATAAATAAAGAGAACCCACATGGCAGATTCTTCCCAGGAAGATTGTGTCAGTATTAAGTCGTTTCAAAGGAAATTAAATAAATACATGTTTGTTGGACTAAAGTTGAAAAGAGAATTAAAACTGCAAATAGTGATATGCGTGACATCGCACGGTGCGCGTTGGCTGTATGTAACGTTTGGAGACGGTCAGTCCATGTACATTAGATAGATAGATAGATAGATAGATAGATAGATAGTGTGGAATATATATATATATATATATATATATATATATATATATATATATATATGAAATATAGTATGACTGATAATAGCATAGCGCAAATATCATATATCATTGCTCGTAATGTGCTCTACTAGAAAGACAGGCCCCCACCTGCTAAGAGACTGCTTGTCTTAGAAACTGTGAGAAAGGAGAGTTCAAGGCCGTTGTGATATCAACTGCAGAATGATCGAGAACAGCCTGTTCTTTGTGCAAAACGACTCAGTGGGAAAATACTGAGTTGTATAGATAGTGGAAAAGTACTAAGACCAGCAATTATCTTGAATGGGTGGGCCTAGCTAGGGTTTAAGGATCTGAACACAGACAGCGTGTTCAGATCTCACCAGGCGCTTGGCTGTAACAGATATACTCTGTGGTGTGATCTCCAAAGATCTTTGCTTGAATAAAGAAGTATTAAACTTATTCTTGTTTCAGTATGGTTTCTCTCGCATCAACAAACTCGGGGAAGTCAAGGTCGACTTCAACAATTTATAGATAGATAGATATATAGATATATAGATACTTGATTAATCCCACAAGAGGAAAGTTTTATTTACAGACATTTGTAGTTTCATGGTGAGATGCTCAAAATTGCCACTACGTCACGGGCACAATCATTGACGAAAACAAACTCTCTTAACAACTTTTAATCACAAACATGTTAAAAGTGCACAGAAAAAAATTAATGTTGGTCTGAACAAATCCCTAGGAGGAGTTCATTAAATTACAAGTGCGATTCGCCCAAAATGGTGACTAAATTCAAAATGGTGGACTTCCTGTTGCGTTGACGTAATGGTGCAATGTAACTTTTTTGTGTGTCTCGGTGTGATAAACATGTCCACCGAATTTCGCGCATGTAGGTAAATGTGGCCGCCGGGGCATCTCTTTAGGGGGCGCTAGCGAGCCATTTGGCCATGCCCACTGACGACTCCACTAGAATACGAAATTTTTCGCAGAAATGTGTTTGCCAACTTTCATGAGTTTTTTAATATGATGAAGCCTCCAAAAATGCAGTTGTTTACAGAGAAAAATAAGGAACAATAATAATAATTCCTTGGATAACAACAGGGCTTTCACACCATTGGCGCGCGCGCGCGTGTGTGTGTGTGTGTGTGTGTGTGTGTGTGTGTGTGTGTGTGTGTGTGTGTGTGTGTGTGTGTGTGCATGCGTGCGTGTCTGCAGGCTCTGACATTGTTTGGAGGAGGTGATCATTCATTCTCATGGGGTGCTCATGTTTCACAATCCTGGAGACAGATTAGTGTTGGACTCTCTCCCAGATCTTTAAAAGCTAGTAATTCTTGAGCAGAGTTTGAACTTGTCATCTGGTTCTCATCCAACGTTAGTTTGTAAATTTAAACCAGAAACCTCCCCCAGAACTGTGGGGGATCCAAAAACATCCCCATGAAGGTGCTTGGTCTTCGCTTTTGTTTTGTATTGAAGAAAATAAACTTGTTTTTCTGGGGAAAACCAAGTTTTCCTGTAAACATGATTGTTTTCAATAGGGTACTAACCGCAGAGTACTAACTGTACGGTACTAACTGTAGGGTACTGACCGTAGGGTACTAACCGCAGAGTACTAACTGTACGGTACTAACTGTAGGGTACTGACCGTAGGGTACTAACCGCAGAGTACTAACTGTAGGGTACTAACTGTAGGGTACTAACCGTAGGGTACTAACCGCAGAGTACTAACTGTAGGGTACTAACTGTAGAGTACTAGCCGTAGAGTACTAACTGTAGTGTACTAACTGTAGTGTACTAACCGTAGGGTACTGACTGTAGGGTACTAACTGTAGTGTACTAACCGTAGAGTACTAACTGTAGGGTACTAACTGTAGGGTACTAACTGTAGAGTACTAGCCGTAGAGTACTAACTGTAGTGTACTAACTGTAGTGTACTAACTGTAGGGTACTAACTGTAGTGTACTAACTGTAGTGTACTAACCGTAGGGTACTAACTGTAGGGTACTAACTGTAGTGTACTAACTGTAGTGTACTAACTGTAGTGTACTAACCGTAGGGTACTAACTGTAGGGTACTAACTGTGGTGTACTAACTGTAGTGTACTGAGTGCACTAAGACACAGGTTGTAAAATCAATAAATCTTTTTACATTCATAAATATTCTTTGGCTTCACCCATTGGCATTTGTCTCTGCTGTCACAAATACAAAATAATTTTGCACCGCTGAAAATAACTGAAAGAATAAATTGCTTTATTTATGCATATTTAGTCTACTATATGTCACTTGACTTTCACTATTCTGAGCTGCAATTGTCACAACAGAAACCAAAATCTATCTGTGGTCACGACATCAAAAAATTACATTTACCAAAATCAGCAGCAGTGTAACTTTTAGGGAAAAGTGTCCGAGTTAATCCAAATGGTCCTCTTCTCATTTGAACTGCTCGTCACCAAATAATTATTTTCTATGAAGTTCTTTGGTTTATGCAGAAAAAAGAGGCCAATGTTTCTGGGAAGAGATGTTCCTGTTCAATTGTTGTTTTCGTTCATCTATGATTTCATTTATCTTCCTTGCAGATGGCAGAAGTACAACCAGGATCATCTTCATTGCTCAATGCCACTAAAGGTATGTGGAAAAATATGTCATCGCTGACCTTTTTAAGTCATATCGACATGTACCTCCACTTGGCTGCTTTTTTTTTTTTAAATGTGAGAAAGATTTGAAGTCTTCCATCCTCTAGTTCAACAGTGGAAGAATATTCAGGCCAAATCTAAAGCTCTAAAGTGTGTCACTGCTGGCCTGAAGGCCTCCACAGATCTTTTAATGTGCTTGTGTGAAATAAATCAACATAGGGTCGCTGTTTGATGTGCGGGGAATGGCGGGGAATTTAAAAAGACTCAGCACTGTATGGATTTATACTTTATTATGCATTACAATCGGTCCTGCGGCAGTCACCGTAAACTCACTGTCGTCTCCTGCACCACTGCTGCATAACTTGTCATTTCTGTATGATTTCGGTGCATTATACAGAAAGAACATCATGAACATCCTTCCGCCCTGCGGCTCGGTTGTGTCTGAATGATAATAGTGATGTGGCAGCGCTATCTGCTGCCCCCTGCGGGCTCTCAGCAGGTACTGGCTACGTAATGGACGAAAACCCCTCTAATCTCTTTACTGCAGACACTGGCCTTGTGCGCACAGGCACACACACACACACACACACACACACACACACACACACACACACACACACACACACACACACACACACACACACACACACACACACACACACAGGCTATATATGGCGGTAAATAAGATTGTAGACGCATTTACTTTTAGTACAAAACAAATATAAATAACACATAATGTGCTGGTGAAGAGGACAGGCTTGGTTTAGACTTGTCTTATTAAAATAAGACCATCAGAAAGACGAATTTTGCAAGTTGATGAAAAAAATTTAGATTTTTTTTATTAAATTTTTTTTCCCCTTTTGCCACAAACAGTGCAGATTATTTTTGCAATATAGAAAAAAAATATTGATCATAAAATGTAAACAAAATATGAAGGGCTATTGGAGCTGAGCACCTTCCCTCGTGCATTGCTGGTGAAAAACAGCTAATTCACAAGAATAAACCAACGCTGTGAAAATGGCATGATGCGTCCGTCAGACTCTCACATGCGCCTTTACGCACCGCACAGGACGCCCATTCTGGTGATGTGTTAAAGCGGATTGGCTGCTAAAGATACCAGCGCCTGTGTGCTCTCTCTGATTGGCCGCGGCTCTCCTGGCCATTACGTTACGCTTACTCCATACACACTGGCAGCTGGAGAGAGGGAAGACGTAATGGTTTGATTCCCTGTGCACTTGCAATGGTCGTCGTCCTGACATTACTCGGCAAATTCCTCAAACGGAAGGTGCAATGAAGGTATGTGACTCCATCTGCAGCTCGTTTGTGGTTCGGATTAATTAACAAGGCCGATTTTTTTTGTGTGGTTTGCACACGATACTGCACCGAGAGGCAGGGAATACCCCTATCCTAATGTCAGTAATTGCGTTTGTGTGCATTTAGACGCAATTATATCAACAGGCTTAAATGCAGCACTCACTGTTTAGTTTTGACTTCATCACATTTCTGCTCGCCGCTGCCCTTCTAGCGCTGTCAATCTGCTTTTTATATTTCCCTATCGGGCGTGCAAGCCTGGAAATGCTCTCCCTGCATCTCCAGCCGTCCAGATAAACAGTGGGTACAGTGTGTAGCCTTTTAATGAGCCTGCTTTGACCCCCAGTGTGACAGTTCAGTGGACTAAAGCCGCCAAAGCGACGTCCATTCATCGTCAGGCTTTAATCCGCTCTAACGAGATAGAGAGACTGCGGCCAGTGAGTGAGTGAGTGCGGGGATGTTTGGGAGACCGAGAGGACAGAGGATCACCTCTCAGGTCCGAGCTGTGTCAGGCAGTGCAGGAGTCTCCCTCCTCTCTGTGGAGCGCGTGTGTTTGTGCTACAGGCTGCAGCACAGGAAGGAAAGGTGATGATGCTGTCTGGCAGCTCGAGATCAGGTCTGATAATGATGAAGAGGATGGCGATGATGTCATTAGTGCTCTGGTGGTGGCAGGTTACTGTTGACAGTCACTGTGAAAGGTGAAGAGGAGGCAGGAGTGTCACCACAGCCAGTCATTATCTTCCTCATCATCATCATCAGTCAGTGCTGTGAATACACACTGAAAAATACTGATGGAGGCAGCAGACAGTTAATCACCTGTTATTGCAGCTACACTGGAGCAGACTGGAGGGTTTTCATTTGCAGCCAACTGCATCACTGATGACTTTAAAAGGTGAAAATAAAACCTGTTATTGCTGCAGCTGCAAAATATCCTGCATTCACTTACAAACACTTCACATAAGCTCTGTTTTGAAGAGTAAATAGAATTTATTCTGCAAACCTTTAACTTGACTACATTTCATGGTGAGATACTGTAATTTGTTTACCAGGATGGAGGTTTTCTCTGACCTTGCAGAAGCCCAACACACTGCAACTTCTAGAAAAATACACAAGAAACTGAGAAAACATCAATAGTGAAATGCTGCAGAGTTATGTACCATGTATCTCCATATAATTCATATCAGTTTAATATCAAAGTCAAAACATCACCGTGTTTTCTCTGCACTGCATAATGCTTCCTTGACAGAGAGTGATGATATGTGATAGAACTGGTCATATTCTAGTTAAATACTGAGTCCACATATGTTATATATGCCATGAGGGCATATCTGGATGTTTCATTTAATGTGTTTACCATGTTACATACATCTGGATGCAGTATATAAGGCTCACATATATAGGCTGCCATAAAGTAAATCACAAAATCTCCAGATATGATCCAGATTCTTGCAAGACTTCCAAAAACAGTTGTCAGGATTCTTTGGATTGTAACACAGTAGAGAAATATTTGACTCGTGCGACCGAACAAAAAGACGTTCCTACGTTTCTGTAATTTGCCCTCACTTTGCAGCATTTCTTCTAAATTCTGCACCAGTGTTGTCACATTGTTGATGATGTTTCCTCAGTTTTCGTGTATTTTTTTCCATTCGCCTGGGTTTTCTTAAGCTGCAGTGTTTTGCGCTCTCAGGGCCGCTGTATTTTTTCCCCAGCAGCTATGAGTTCAGTAGCTTCTCAGCTCTGTCTCGTCAGGTTTATTTTTTATATCCAACACAACATGAATAGAGTTAAGGCTGATCATTGGTTCAAAAAGTATAATGTGTTTTTAATTTGTGTTTTTGATTTAGTCTGTATAGTTTTGCTCGGTTAATATTTTAATTCATCATTTTGTCTAAAAAAAAAAAAATGTTTTTTTTTTATATTTTTTTTTTAAAGCTTATTTTTATTATTTAGTAAAAATGGCATCACCAGAAAATTAATATCCCCCATCTGGCCTTTCCTCCTGTTTGTGTCTGAGCACTCAAAAATCTGGGGAACTCGCTCCGCCACACTGCATACAAATTTAAATATTTGTTCAGCTGCAGTTATTGATTACTTTTAACTTGCCCGGTTTTATGTGTAAGCCATACCTGAGCTCATAAAATATGAGACGGTGTTGGAGAATAAACATGCCGGCAGTGTACAGAGCCTGTAGAGTGTTTTATAGACTGCAGTCACAGAGGACATGATTCTGTGCTGCTGTCACACAAACACAACGGAGCACTCATACACGATGCCACAAAAACACTGGAACACTGATTGGCTCTTTACAATGAATAACTCGCATACCTAAATATTTATTTATTATTATTTAATATTGGGCGGTGGCAGTGGTTAGCACTGTCGCCTCACAGCGAGGAGGTTGGGGGTTCGAATCCCGGCCTGGGACTTTCTGTGTGGAGTTTTCAGGTTCTGCCTGCGTGGGTTCTCTCCGCGTACTGTAGCTTCCTCCCACCGTCCAAAGACATGCATGTCAGGTTAACTGGTGGTTCTACAAATGTCCCCGAGGTGTGAATGAGAGGGTGAATGCTCTTTGTTTACGTCTGTCTCTATGTGTCCCTGTGATGGACTGACCACCTGTCCAGGTGAACCCTGCCTTCACCCAAAGCGAGCTGGGATAGGCTCCGCCCCTCCGTAACCCTGGTCAGGATAAAGCGGGTATAGATAATGGATGGCTATTTAATATTATTATTTATTATTATTTACAATAGAGCAGCAACAATTAATCAATGAATTGATTAGTTGATCAACATAAAATGAATTGCCAACTTTTTAGATTATCGATGAGTCTTTTTTTTTTCATAAAAAACTCCGAAAATTCTCCAATTCCAGTTTTTGTAAATGTGAATACTTTCTGGTTCCCTTAGTCCTCCATGATGATAATCTGAATATCATTTGGTTGTGGACTGTTAGTTGGAAAAAAAACAAGATTTTTAGGCTGCTCTTTGGCCTTTAGGAAACACTGGATGCCATTTTTCAACATTTTGTGACATTTTAAAGACCCAATAACTAATCAATTAATCAACAGATTAATCGATATTGAAAATAATCGTTAGCTGCAGCCCTAATTGAAATCCTTTTTCACCCGTGTTTATCCCAATATGGTGGAAGATAAAAAGAACAGAGGGCTCGACTGTGCGAAGTTCATTTTCCTAAGGCACATAATCACTCTGTGTCCCAGGAAACCAAAATGGATGTGATGTTTTATTGACTAATCTGGTTTAAATTGAAAAGCAGCTTTTCTGCCCCTGTGGAAGGGTCGGCGTCAGCTAGATTGTGTAAGTGTACATCTTAAAACGGGGAAGATGGTTGTACAGTAGGTGTTATCGAGGGCATTTTAGTCCGGGATAGACCCGTGACTTGATATTCCAACATGCATGTTTAATATGTACGTGCTTTGCATTCAAAAGCCTCTTACTCTTTCATTTTCACAGCCGTCCATAAAAACTGGACATCAGTGTGGTAGAAAATACCAACAAATCTCTGCTGAAATTATAAGATGTAACACTGACGTAGCACAGAAGATCACTTTATTCCAAATGGGGCTAAACTCAGCCTGACTTCTAAAGTAGACAAAGAAGTCTGAGGCTCTAAAGAGAGTTCAGCGGGTGGTTGGAATCTAGTGCAGCCGTGTGTTTATACTGCATGACAATCTATATCTGTTTGTATTGCTGCACCAAAGGCTAAATTCTGGAGGTGACTATGTGTATTTGCTATTTTGTAGACTCAAATCCAAACTTTGCTGGTAGCAGCTTAAGTTTTATGCGCATACATCTCCAGACTTCACTGGATTTGACATCTGCAGGCACCGGCACAAATCACTGAATCTGTTTGGGTATTGTGTAATTTAGATGAAATATCACATTTAGTGTCACTATTTCCAGACAAATAACAAAAGGTATTAAATGAATTGGTTTGTCTCTGCGACCATCCAGTACAGTCAGCCAGCTCAATTCACTTTTCACAGTGTGATTGACATTTCTAGTTGATGCAACACAGGAAAAAAGGAGGAGGGTTCAGCAGAGAGAAAGAGGAGATGAAATGTGAGAGAGACAGTGGATGAGGGAAGTATAGTGATGAAAGCTCTGTCCAAGAAATGTACGATGATGCAGTGTTTACTCTGGAAACCATCATAATACTCTATAATACTTTATTGATGGCCATAGCATGCTTACGAATGCACAGACTGAGTCTCAACAATATGACATTTATACATAATATGATTGAAAATGTTAACCACCAGAGGTTTATACCCGTTATACAGATGTACTCATCCTCTTAAAAGAGTATCAATTTCTATAGCGTTCTCCCCTAACACAGCCATATAAGTAATTTGCAGCTTAATTTCGACCTCTTGTGTCCGTAGTAATTATGAAGCGAGCAAAGGGAGGAGGCCGGGTTAGTTGGACGGATCAAACACTGGACTTTCAGCCAGGAGATCGCAATTTGTATCCCGTCTGAAAACAAAAAGCAATGTTGACTTAGTACATAAGTTATCTTGCCTAATGTATTGAACTTTTACGTAACATATATAATGTAATTTCATAAGTAACGCACTTATTTGAACCTGAACCGTGATTTTTCCTAAACTAAAACAAACTATGACCGTTTCACAAAATTCAAACCATGTTGTTACCATGACGATGAAGGTCCGGTACACTTGTGGCTAGTACTGGTACAAGGGTATTATTGTATGTCGTTTTGGTCAAAGACCTCATCTGTGGCGTGACGACATGTTGGTCCTATAGGGGGCGCTGGAAACCCTAACTCGTGTCGTCTAGGTATGGGGACATGTTATGTTATTCATACTGGAGAAAACAGGTGGAAAGTTTAGAAAATATCAACATTTTTGAATTTCATGTTTTCCTCTTCTTTGCCTCCATTACCCACAATGCACCTCGATCCCTACTGGCTTGTTTGTGTAGATTCAGGTTGTGTAATGCTAGCAGCAGCTAATGTAGTCTTGTGAAGTTTTCAGACCGAGGCGATGGATTTATCAGACTGTGAGGACGCTTTGCCGGCTTCTTATGCAGTCACTGAAGGCTCGACTCAACTTTTACTCACCAGGACCTGTAAACACACTTCAATGTATTCTTTTAAAGTCTGTGTTTGAAATCACTGAAAGTAGGACCTGTACTGGATTTGAGGATGTGTCCATTAATGTAATGAGGTACCAGCATTTATTTTCTTTTATGTAAGAGCCCATAGTGTGTAGAGAGAGATGGAGAATAACATGTGAAAAGGTCCCCAGCCAGAGTTGAACTGTGAATGCTGCCATGATGTGTTGTGCTCCTTCACTAACAGGCCACCAGGTCACATGTTTTTCAAATATTTAATTCACTGCATGAACCAAAAATATTCCCATTTATAGATTGTTTCTTAGTTAATTTTCCACAAAATGTTCAGCGTTACATTTTGCTATACATGCCGTATGTAATCCAATGAGTTGCACTGAACTTCTATAAAGCTCGGTAACAAGAGGACGACCGACATAAAAAGCGAACATTAAAAATGTAAATAGCAGAAGCTGTGATATCCTGACGTTTAATCCAGCCCAAAAATACAGGACACTGCATTTCCCATAATGCAACATGAAGAACATTTTCATTTGTTGCCTAAATGTCTGTTTCTATAAGGGCTGTTTTTTCAAACTTGCTAAAATGTCCCTTTAAATTTACATTGATAAAAACATATTAATCACATTTTTACAGGTATGTTTAGTGTTAACCTTTCAGCAGTAAATAAATCAGAGCCTGATGAAAAGTCACCTGATGCAGTTCAAATGAAGTTAAACCTCCTCTCTCTTGGTGTCTGACTCAGTTCTGGTTAAACACTCTAGTCTGTCAGTTTGTCAGTGACCCATTTAGGCCTCATCTCGGTTCCTCCTTGCAGAGGCGCTTTTGGAGTTTTGATCGTCAAACGCTCATTTTATGAGGTCAGATCTCTGTTCGTCCACACGAGGCCCTCCCCTGCGGGTTTTTCTATTTAAATCTCTGCCTCTGTTAGTTTTTGCTGCTTTCCCCTCGCGGTGGCTTCATGTTTGTGTGCGTGCGCCTCGATTGTTCACTTATCATTTCATGCAGCTGTGTGGGAAATATCTGAATTATTTGCAAATGAATTGAATTGAATTGAATTGGTGTCCAAAAGTGATAGGAATGACAAAAGTTCGTACAGTATTCCCAGAGTTATGGGTCAAGTTAACAGACTGTACAGAAATATCAGTGATAAAAAAATCAAAACAACAAACTCGGTGCGATGCTTGCGCTTGTCCCTTGTTCGTCGGGACTCCCTGCCTGCAGAGCTTACAGTGTGCTAATTGAAGTGACGGAGGAAACTCGTGCTGCTGGCTCAAAGCCTAATACGGCTGACTTCATGGCCCGACTGCAGCGGCTCCTCATCCAGGAGAATGCAGTAAATATTCCTTCTAATAGCGTCAGTCTAATATGAGCGAAGCTCGGCAGAACCAGGGGGAGTTTTTAAGCAACTAAACATCGGGTCAAGTTTATGCCACAGGCCGGTAAGGCAAGGTGCTATGTGTTGTGGTTTTATTGTAGACACAGATGTAGGGTGGTGAATCAGGATCAAATCAGCTGCTTGTGGAGGATTTCACTGAGGACAAGCAGCAAAACAACACAAATACACAAAATATTAGTGCAGAATCAGTGGAGGGACATTTTTGATAGTCAATTAAGCACTTTTAATGTCAAACCTCCACTGAATCCAGCTCTTCTCAGATTTGAGGATTTCCTGCTTTAGTCAGTTTAATATCCCTGTAAACGGAATATTTTCGGGTTACAGACTGAAGCCATCACCTCCAGCTGGGAGAGATCGTGATAGACATTTTTCTCTGTTCTCCATTTCAAAGACTAAACAATTGATCATTTAACCGAAAAATAATGAAGGGATTAATGGATCGTGAAATGAGTCGCAGCCCCTATAAAATATAAACTGAAATCATCCGAAAATTTAGTTCATTAGTTTGATGACAGCCAGATGGACGGATGGACGGACAGGCGGGAAGATGAATTCTACCAGAAACTGTTCATTTCATGAAATTAGTGTATGATTTGAACTTTAAAGACACGTCCTGACTGTCTCGCTGCAGTGAGGGCAGACCTTCCTCCCCCCCGCCCTGACTCCACATATAGTGCCTCGTTCCTGAGATTACATAACGAATCCCTAAGCAGATGGGTGAGGTCAGATCGCAGGGTGTTTGTGACAAGTCGGAGCAGAGCGCTGCCTTAAGAAGGGATGAGGCAGGACCCTGTGAATTCCATTGTTTTCCGCAATAGAGCCGGGAACCACAGAGAGCTGACATTATGCTCATGTCAGCTATTGATTCTGCAGGCTGGGGAACAACAGAAGACATATTCTCTGCTCGCTGTCCTCCGCCTCCCTCCTCCGCCTCCCTCCTCCTCTCATCAGTATGCTCCAAGGAGCCGTGGTGCCCATCACGCCATCTTTGCTTCCCGTCTCTGGGCCGTCTTGTGATCGGCAAAAACATCCAACTGATTCTCTCTACCTGCACTAACTTCAGCTGGTTTGAATGTGTCTTCAGGACCTTCAGAGAAAACGTTACCTTGGACCCCCATGAGATAGTTGTTGTGTGGCTGAGACTCTTCCTCCCACATCCTCTTCCTCAATGTAGCTCAAAATAATGCAGTGACTGACATTTAAGCTTCTGCACTCTTTAGGAAACATCATTAATAGGAGATTTTAAAGTCTTCTGCTAAATCATCTCCAACCTCAAAGAGCACTTTCAATAATGTGCTGCTCCGTCTCGCTCGCTCTCCATCAGTCAATTGATCTTTCTCGTTTTTCTTTCTTAACCCACAATGAGGGGCACTAACTACTTAAACAGGTGCACTTACTCATTATATAGAACTTTATACTTCTAATCTATTGCACTTTTTACTTCATTTATTTAATAAAATTAGTCACTGGTTTCTTTACAGATTTAGATTAATATTAAATTGAAAATATAATGAATAAATAAATGATGATGCTGTTGTAGATTAAGACCAGATAATACTTAATTAATTAATCCTGGGGTGAATTTGACAAACTACCCTGCTGTACGGCTGCAGAGTAATTAAAATGAGTGCTACCTTCATCAGCTGCAGCATTAGAGTCAGGTAGATATTAATGCACCAGTAAATTATTGTACAGTATTACAGCATATGTACATTATGCTTTTACTCTTGTATTTATCTACACTGTACTATTTCTACTTTTACTTCAGTCAGTACAGTGGGGCTCAAAAGTTTGTCTTAAGACATCATGAGATTGACACACATATCTGAAAAGTGGATAAAGAGAACCCGATGAAACAAATGAAAATAATGGGGAAAATTACCCAATATTACATATTTGTGAGTGGCAAGAGTATGTGAACCTCTAGGATCAGCAGATTATTTAAGATTACATTAAAGTCAGATGTTTTCAATCACTGTGATGATGATCAGGTGGGAACATCGTTTTTATTCAAAGAACAGGGACCGCTGTAAATTAAAAGATCTTCCTCTTCACTATTGAGCATCGAGCATGTTGATATTTTTTAAACCAGTATCATGATACAAAATTATTATTTTTCCACTTGTTTGTCGGAAGGTGACCGATGATAGGAAAAACATGGGTAGAGTGAAGGACCGGTCGGCTCCGTGGAGACGGAGACGTTTCCACCATCAGCACACCACGACAGAATATCTCTCAGATTATTGGTGTTCATGTCACCAGTAGAGTCACCAGAAGAATTTAAAAAATTTCCCCTCTGGGATTAATAAAGTAAATACCTACCTACCTACCTACCTACCTAGAGTTACAGCGACTTGTAAATATGTCAGTATGGAGCTGTTGTAGAGATTGATTGGCCAACACCTTACTGAAACACTGAATGTCAGGTATTTACTATAATTTGTGTATGAACAAGAAAACATCCAGTTGCAATGAGCTGTAAGAGAAAGTTCTTAACACCCTCAATAACTAATTAGGTTTTAATTACATTGGACTTTGCATTATTCATTTTGAAATGATCCTTTCATACTAAAACACTGTGATCATCTAACCATAACCATAAGAAAGTTGATCAACTTGGTTTGTTCAAATGACACTTATATAAATTACAGTGCAATTCTTATACTGACTCATAAACACCACGAGACGAGTTTAAATGAAACTCTTCTGGATTTTGTGCGACAAAACTTTGTTTAAACTCGCAGAGCTTAAGTTTGATTTCTAGTCAAGAAGTTTCCAAAGATGAATGTCACGTAGCTTCAACAGAGAACCGGAACAAACAGATATAGAACATGAATACATGAGAGATATGAAACAATGGAACAGTGTTGATTATTTGAATATGAAATGGGAGCACACTCCTACTTTCTGGGGACATTACCTCACTTTCTCAAAGAAGCTAATATCATGTCTGACGAATACGACCGGAGTTAATCGATGATATGCTGCAAAAAGGTGTGTTTGATCAGCGTGTACTCCCGGTTGTGTATTTGTGTGTGCAGGCGGGGGCATCGTCCATGTGGGCGTCATGCTGCGGGCTGCTGAACGAGGTGATGGGCACGGGCACGGTGCGGGCGCAGCAGCCGGGGTTCGGAGCAGGGGCGGGGCCCTTCCGCTTCGCCCCCAGCGCTGGCTACTCCACCTACCCCCCCACCAGCTCAGGGAGTGCAGGGCAGCTGTGCAAGGCCTGCGGACTGGCCTTCTCCGTCTTCAGACGCAAGGTAAACAGGTGGGAGTGAGGGTGATGAAAACGGATGTTAGTGGTGCATTTCTTTAAAGTTTAGATAGAAATCTTGCACATCAAACCGTCTGTTCAGACTTCCACGCTGCCTGGCTTCTGTTCATGACTACTTTACAACAATCAAGGTGCAAAGGCTGGAAAGGTGCTTGAATAATCCCTCGCAGTCAACAATTATGTAATCGTTGCGTGCAGTAGTGAGAAGTGACTTTTTTCATGGTGCATTCAAGAAAACACAGACACCCATAATTACTGAGTCACTTTCTGAAGAGAGACTATGTTTAATACAATGACTTGTGAAATAATATGGATTTGGTAGTAATAGATAGCTCCTATTATTTCATCCATTCATACAGTATTATATCCAATTCATGTTAAATAGATGCGAGTCGTTTCACAGCTTCATTGGCTAAATCAACATGTTTCTGTTTTGGGGAGGTTTCTAAACTCTAAATCTCAGATTTCTGAGTCAATGGACGCACCAATAATGAGTCACACCTGAAGGTCAAACTGATATTTATTTATTTATTAATTAAATCTTTATTCATACAGGTTAGGTTTCCTCAGCATACCATTTGAGAGCAACACGCAGTCCTTCTGGCATTTCCAGTGTCTCTGCAACGCTCCTGGTGTCGGAGTTTGAAGGCAGCGTATCTGTCAGCCAGACGCACTGATGAAAACGCTGCAGCGCTCTGCTTCCTCTGTGCTCGCTCTGTCCTCATCCACACACCGGTTGCCTTTCTGTCGGCGGGTCGACTTCCATTTGGGTGTCAGCGTGATATTTTTATAGTACGGGGAAAAAAAGAGCCGCCTGGGGATTAACAACAAACGATTGAAGAAGAGTATCTGTCATGGTGGCAATGTGCTTGGACCAGGAGCACATTTGTGCACGAGCGATAAGGAAATGGTTACAGCCGTGGCCGACCTGCTTTGCTGCCCATTTGAAGTGTCAATCTACTCAGCTGCTCTGTATCAGGAGACTGTTAAGCGTGTAAAATGTCAAACATCTCCAGGAGTTACAAATAGTTTATTTCTTTACTCTCTCTGAGAAGCGACTGAGCTTTTATACGGTGATACGACTGAACTTCTGTTAATCAGAATATTGGTCCAAATAAAACCACATTACAAAGTTACTGTCATCAGTAGAGACAGCAGCTTGGCCCATTTTTCAGAGCTCCAATCAGATTAATCCATTTTGGTCGATTGGTAATTTATTCATCAGAAGTAACATGGAGGGTAAACAGTTTAATATGCTGACAGAAGTCAGACACCAGGGCCTATTGCCAAAATGATGAAATTAGTTTCTTAAATGATGTCGTTGAAGAAAGAGAATATGTGATCACGCCACGTCTGTCTCTCTGCAGCACATCTGCTGTGATTGTAAGAAGAGTTTCTGCGCCCTGTGCTCGGTGCTGCAAGAGAACCTGCGCTGCTGCACGACCTGCCACCTGCTGCGCGGCACGGCCTTCCAGCGGCCTCGGCTCATGCAGCTTCGAGTGAAGGACCTGCGGCAGTACCTGCTGCTGCGCAACATCCCCACCGACACATGCAGGGAGAAAGAGGACCTGGTGGACCTGGTGCTCTGTCATCAGGGTGCGAGGGGGACCCCGGGACCCGTGGTGGAGGAGGAAGACGAAGAGGAGGAGGAGGAGGGGGAGGAGGAGGAAGAAGAGGATACACATGAGGAGGAGGAGGAGGAGGAGGAAGATGAAGGGGGAGATGACACAGACAGTCTACACTCGCTCCCCCACTCGCGTGCCGCCTCGCCTCGCTCCCCAACGCGCTCCCCCTCCGAACAGTCGGTCCTGTCGGCCTCTCAGGAAGACGTGCTCAGCCCGACGGACAGCTCAGGGACCACCAGCCAGGTTAGTGTGTTCAGTGTGTCTGCATGCAGAGCTGAACACTGCGTCCTCTGCTGCCTCATACAAACAAAGCCGCGCATTCCCTGATTTCCATACGCCGTACATCTTTCACATCTGCCCTCATTCTATCCCAGATAGTTCATATCAAAGGTGAAATCTACTTATTAACACATTTCAGAGTGGCTGTTTAAAGTCAGACTTCTTCCCTGTAACTCGAACAAACAAACGCCCTCTCGTGCATTTCTTTACATGTCATTTATTGGATTTCGTGCTTTTTCTTTTCTTTTGTGCTTCTTCTGTGTTTTTATGGCTTTGTCATGAATGAAGCGTTTCTTCCTGAAAATCGACTACATTTCAGTGGATTTTCTTTCCCACAGCTGTTATTAAAGAAGCTCAGCATTGCAGCGCTGCTCCAACGTTAAGCAAAATGTCCACGTGACAGCTGTTTCCAGCTGCGTTAGCGCTGTGTGTGCGTGGTTGTGTGAGCGCACAGCCCTCGGACCAGCCAGCGAGGCAGCTTAAGCCCTTTGCCTTTTTTAGGTCTGTTACATCGGCTGATCTGTTACGTAAGACGCACACAGGTTGAGAACTCCCCACAGCGTCGCAGCTGCAGCCGAACAGCCGAACAGCAGACACACTGCAGCTCGGCCTCCTCTCATCCCTCATACATGATCTCTCTGCAGGATTTTTTTTCTTCCTCTACGTTTGTGGTTTGCATATTTGTTAAGATTCCTTGAGGTTTGAATTTATCAAACAAAATGTAAAAGTTATTATTATGTATTTTATTTGTACAATATTAAACATGAGTGTCACCATGTGATGCATTGAACCAGAGTTAGCTTCAGGCCATTTTCCATCTGCTGTTCCCTGGCAGATCACAATTAATTAATTAATCAATTAATTACATCCTCTCATTGACAGAGCACATAATACAAATTACATGCAGTGATACAGCACATACGCACACACTTTATCAGCACCATGAGCAGGTTAAATGACTTTTGAGTATTATATTTGAGTACCAAGCCAAACACAAATAATATATAGTCGAGAAGGACGTATAAAGTAGAGTGATGGACAAGTTGATTAGCTTTCGCAGATTTTTCATATGTGGATATTTCAAAGAATAAACAACAAACGTGCAAAATTGTGGGTAATCGGAGACATTTGTAGTGAACAAAATTACTTTAGAAAGTTTTTTGAGACATGATTAGGAGAGCGATTGGCCTTAAATCCAACTAGATTTTAAATCTGAAACTTATATATGATTATAAGAATATCCTGCTTATTTGAAGAAGATCCCTTCAGACATGTATTAACATCTATGTAAAAAAAAAAAAAAAAAAGCTCTTCTTGGAACAAAATTTTGGTTCTGGAATGTTTTTTCAACAATAAAACTCAAATTAACGGGTGAAAATTACATCTACTCCTCCTCCCTCATTAAAAATGAGAGAATCTATAAATATGCAAATAGGCTTCATTTCAGAGGTTGAACTGGTCGTTTGGAAAATTGTTTTGTGGACGTTTGAGAACTTTTTGGTTTAAATTAGGAGCGTTTTGTTTGGAGAAATGAAAACACGTCAGTCCAAAGTTTAGTATTAAGAGTTTAGTTGCAGGTTTTGCGGCGCAAAGGGGGGGTCACACCAGAACCTGAAAGCAAAGGTTCACATACTTTTGCCACTCACAGAAATGTGTATAAAATATATAAATGACCAAGAATAATTCGATTCTCTACCTTTGGGATTGTGTGTAAATCTGATGATGTTTTTAGTCATCTATGCCGCATTCAAGCTCCACTGTAACCTGGACGTGTCCAGTTTCCACATCACACATGTATGTTGAATGTTTGACCAGGATCGGCTTCCAAACTAGTTGTGATGTCAGAAATCCTGCTCATAGGCCCACCCCTAAAATACATTTTCAGTTAGCACAGAGAAACGTTACACTCTCAGCAGATGATTGTGAAAATGCGCAAACTATGTACACATTATTCTGCAGAAGGAAGCTGGAACCTTCAACTGCAGCAACAAGAGGGAAAAGACATTTTAGAGTGGAATATGAATACATAGTCTCTGCAGCGGATACTACTTTTAACCCTTTCAACAAAAAAAAGAGGCATTGTTGATTTTGTTTGATATAGTTTTGTTGAATGACCCACTTTCTTTGAGAAGATATTTTGGTGTCATCTATCCACTTTTTCAGACTTTTGTTTTGTCAGCTGCAGCTGAAAAATAGATTGAATATCAAACTGTAGCAAATCTGGATCAGATATCTGGAGGTTTATTCTAATGCGCGTGATGATTGACGGGATCGCAGGGGAAGAAAAATCGTACAGATAATCATACCATCGTTAAAATAGCACTACATATGGTATGAATATAAAAATATCTACTTCTCTCAAGGAAGTCATGGTGCTCAAAAATGTGAGCACAGATTTGAATGACATTTGGTTTCAAGTCGAGCTGTGGGCGAATAAATGATGGACCCTGGACAGGTTTAAAGGGTTATTATTTGGTATTTTTAGAATATCTCATAAACTATTGCTATAATAAGAAAGAAATCTGGCATGTGTACCCCGTGATTGTCTGTCACATGTATATTTTGATGCAGACGAAACCCCTCTGAACATTTTCTGGTCAGATAAAAGCAGCAAATTGAGCAGGTTGTGCAACCGTGGCAGATTGTGTAAGAGCTTTCTAGTACTTTTCTATGTTTGTGACGGTTGAATGAAATCTAACATCAGTTCAGGGGAACGTTTGCTCCGGAGAGGTTTGGCACGCTGCGTGAGTCACGGCTGCTTTTGTCTCTGAGGAGTCTCGTCTGAGCGGAAGCGTGATGTCAGCAGCGGGAGTCTAGCGCAGCGACTCTGACGGATGCATTATTAACACATCATCATCAGAGGAAGATGGTGGTCTGCTGGAATGTGCTGAAGCGGAGGGAGAGAGCTTTTTACTTTTTATGGCACGGAGGCGGATACGCTTCACTCCATGATATCAGTTAGAGCTTATTTCAGCTCTTCGCAGGCCCTCTTTCGTCAAGCCGATAAAAGAGTAAAGAGACAATATCGTCTCTTCAAAGCACATAAATGGCTGCGATAATACAGAGCTGTGCACTCACCAAACAGCGCCGGAACTATTCTGTGGCTCCTTTTTATTCTGTTTTAATCTAGCAAATTCCTGACCTCCACCTTCAAAGAGAATAATTAACTGTGGAGTTAAGAAGAGCTGAGTCAGTGTTTAAACATCTCTATTGGTTCATTAAATATCTGAGCAGCTGCGACGAATTAAATCACAGATAAATGTGGAGTCGTTTCTTTTATCGTGGCATTGATACTCATATGGAACAGGGAGAAATTATGAATTATAATCAGGCACAATTCATCTTGTGATGGTGTTGAGGAATCGTAGATTAACAGATCTAAAAAGAACGACCAGGATGAGGATGAACTTTAATTTGCATTTTTGTCAATGCTGATTCTGAATAGAAGGTGATCCTCCTTTAATGAAACAAACAGATATGGATGAACTCTGTTCTGTCTGTGTTCTGCCTTAAATGTGCAGATAGGAGGTTTGGCATTAGTTCTTTTCACACGTCATGATCCTTCACACTCACGCTGATGAGCAGCTCCTCATTTTATTGGCTGACTTCCGAGTTAAACATCATTTTAAAAGTTGAAACTGTCTTAAATTAACTTGACTGTGTTGATTTTTCTCACCCAGGAGCATGAGGATACTCCAACAGCGTCCCTCTTGAACCTGGAACCCACTGAAAACATGATAGAGGTGCGATGGCTGTTTTTTATTCCTGTATTCAGAGCTGATCTTTTCCTCTAAGAAGTCTGATTTAGTGATCACTCCTCTGCTCTTGTGTGCATTTGTAGGTCAGTCCGGCGACTCAGAGGAGGATCAGAGCCTCGCTGTCTGATCTTGACAACGAAGAGGCGATAGAAAACCTCTCCGTCCGCCAGCTGAAAGAGATCCTCGCTAGGAACTTTGTCAATTATTCTGGCTGCTGTGAGAAGTGGGAGCTGCTGGAGCGAGTGCATCGACTCTACAGAGAAAACGAGCAGAACAGGAAATCCAGTGAGGACTCCTCATTTATTTATTTATTCACTCATTTTCATCTCGATATCACACCGTGTTCTTTACTGTTATGAATAACAAAAATATTTTGTTTCTGCTTTGCCCTTAGTGGAAAATGTGAGCATAACTGCAGGTAATTATTCTTTTGATTATCTCCTTTGATCTCTCTAATTATGTGAAGAAGCATTTAATGCAAAAAAAAAAAAACTACTGTCTTCTCTGCTGCTTCACCTTTGTTTTACGTTAGAGGGCAAATTCACTGTTCCCTAAACTAATTGATTTTCCTTATTACTGCCCATTCTTATCCATAAAGTGGTTGCATATCCTCCACCTCTCTGCAACAGTGGAGTTGGAGGTAAGATGTTATTATTAAAGAAAAGCACCTCACCACCGTTTCCATGTCCTCTATGATCATTACTGTTACTGTGCATTGTTTTCATCTGCCTGCAGCAAACACTAGACCCTTGACAGCGTCCTGTATGTTGTCATGTGATGTCCACGAGTCTTTATTTCCTGCCTGGTTCAACGTCGCCACATTCTGTCACTTGTGTTTGCATCATCTCATTTTATTTTGAAGGACAGCCTCTCATCCTGTCATTAATGCACTCTCTAGGAGCTTTTACCTCTTGATGAGCCATCATATTACTTCAGTGGCAGCATCTCTCCATCAGTTGTAATTACATTGTCAAGCTTCTTTGTTGACATAAAGGGCTTGAGAATCACATTAGCCGTCATTATAGTCAGCTGTGACTCTCCGCTGTCACACAGGATGCAGCAGGAGAAAGATTCAGGCCAGTCGACTGATCAGACATTTAACTCCTAGAAACCGGAGCACTGACATGATGTGTGACTGTGAACGGTTTCGATGCGAAAGGCCGTCTGTCTGCCTTCAGCTTGCGTTAGCAGCGCTGAGCTCTGCACTCGGTTCTGATGCTGAGCTGTGATTGGACAGCTGAGTTTGTTTTTCTTTTGGGTATTGATATAGAAAACACTCCCTTAAAAACTGTCAGAATCAGAAAAACGTTATTGATCCCTGCAGGGAAATTTCTTTGTTACAGGCGGTGCAGTTAAGAAAAGAGGAAATTAATAAGTAAAAACAGAGACTATAATATGATGATAGTAGTAACAATAGACACACAGTAAGTAAATAGAAAAATGTACAAGTGCAAATGTTCAAGAGAAATGAATGAGATAAAATCACAATATGATAAACACGACACCGAAAATGGAAACATGCAACATATCTATAATTTTGATAGTAGACACTGCTTTGTATTTAGTATTAATGAGTTTATGCTGCTCTTCTGAAACCTCTGTTGTTTTCTGTGCTGTGATTTCATTTTAATTTGTTATTTGTTCATATGTTCAAGTCGAAAGGCAGAATGATTGTGATTTAACTTGTTTTCATGTAATTATGAGCTACATATAAAATGCATGCATAGATATTTCTGGTTTTTTATTTGGGCATTTTAAATCTTCCACACAGGAAGGGATTGTATGAGTCAGCTGGTGTCACCATTAACTGTTAATCAGTTGAAATGATCTGTAGGGTTTCTCCTTGTTTCAGACAGTGATTAAAGTGATTGTTTGCTGTTAGCTTGTCTCCGCCAAACTGTTGCTCACAGCTTCAGTTTCCATTGTGATCATAGTCTGGAAACCCTGCTGGCATTAATGTGTGCTCAGCCAATCTGACGCGCGGACCAATCAGTGACCAGTGTCAGTGGCTTAGTGCAATGTGGAAGTTGCGTGTTTTTTTCTCAATGTAGTTGCAGCGGTAGCAGAGTTTCGGCATGTTTAAGAGCACACTGATTGGTCAAAGCTGCTTCCAGTTTGAAAATGAACCTGACGTGGAGCATACCCAGACACATCTATTCATGCATTGACTTTGGGTCTGGTAGCACAAGGCTAGTTTTACGTAGCATGTGTGGATTTTATCAGGTTTGGGTAAAATATTTTGTGGGACTAAATAGGAGCTGAAAGCCCACCGGAGTAAAGAAGAGAAGAGCAAACAGCTGATTATTGTCAGACTGCAGAAGTTTTCTTTCATCTCCACGTCATCACTGTTTTCCACACGGTTTAATGAGCCAACACAGAGGAACTGTTAAGTAATAATAATGTTTTACATTTTCACCCACAGATGGTGTCAAAGCTCAGCTGGCGGCTGATGAAAACCTGTGTCGCATCTGCATGGACGCCATCATTGACTGTGTGTTACTGGAATGTGGTCACATGGTGACCTGCACCAAATGTGGAAAGAGGATGAGCGAGTGCCCAATCTGCAGGCAGTATGTAGTGCGGGCCGTGCATGTCTTCAAGTCTTAAAACTCTGTGTGTGTGTGTGTGTGTGTGTGTGTGTGTGTGTGTGTGTGTGTGTGTGTGTGTGTGTGTGTGTGTGTGTGTGTGTGTGTGTGTGTGTGTGTGTGTGTGTGTGTGTGTGTGTGTGTGTGTGCGCGTGCATCAGCGTGGCCCTGACTTTATCACTGAGGATGAACTGCTGTGCATGACGTCTCACGGGTCCTGATGCTGCAGCAGGCGTGAGCAACTTCCTGGTCTTTCAAAGCAGACTGTTGCCCCACCCCCGCCCCTCCGTCTTCCCCCCTCCCTCCCCCCCTGGTGGACCGTCATCAGCTGCACCGGGACACTCACTCTTTCCTCTCTTTGGTCTGTCAACCACAGCAGAAACACCTGCCATCACGTTCTACTCTCCATCCTCAGTTTAGATTCTCCTCCCGGGACGGTCCTGTGGATACTTGAAGTGGATCGGCTTGTTATTTGTGGTGAAGAGAAGCAGTTGGATGAAAAATATTAAGATCCCAGGGTTAGAGTCGATATGGTTTACACAGTCATGCCACATGACACCGTGTTATCTCCCTCAGTGTTCTCTAGGATGTGCAATATCAGAGAAAAAAAAAAGTGTTTTTAGAAAATGTCTATTTGTCAGTCCTTCCACCACATGCACTCATCTCGTCTCGCACACAGGAGCATGTAGGGTGCCAAAAATCATGCCTTCAGTAGACATCTGGTTAAGATTTCACCGTATACAGGTATACATCTCTAACCAGCAGGCTCGGGTTGGTAGTTTATTCTCTGTTTCCGTTCTCTTCAATGAACTTTAGGAAATAAAGTGTGTACATGAAAACCTTTTGACACTGAACTGTGAGGGATGTGATTGTTTCTCCATCTTCTCATCTAAAACTTTTTTTGCTGTTGGTTGCAGCAAATGTACATTCCTGTTAGATCTATTGTGTGAAAAAAAAACAACTCCAAACTCAATCCACTTGCAGGATATTTTTCTGGAGCTTCTGGTTTCAGTTTCTTTGATCAGATGGTTGAGCTGACACCAGGTGTTCGTATATTTCAGGGCGCGGTCTTGTGAATTGCCTCCTCCTTCCTCTGAGGAAGACAATGAGATGAAAGCGTCTGTAAAAGCTATTAAGTAGACCTCGAGTTTGGATTCTATTTTGACGACTTACTCCTCTTTAATTTTAAATAACTTTCACCAAGCAATACCATTTGATTTCCAAGTCTACCAAGTGTTTGATTGTGCAGTCCTTTAATCTCAGATCTTAGGTAGGTAACAGGTGCTACTTCCTCCTAATTTGAGTGTAACATCAACATACTTTTTGTGTCATATTGTCGAGGTGTCCTTCCAAATGCCCGTTGCGCAGTGAGGCAGAGAAAGCCTGATTTACTTTATGCAAATGAAACACTTTCTTCTTGTCACGAGATCCAGTTAACTCCAATGTCACCGAAATCTCTGTGTACAGTATGCCTGTGGTATGTTAAACAAATGCAGTGGAATCACTATTAAAGGACCAGTGTGTAGGATTTAGTGTCTACTGGCAGAGATGGAATATAATATTCATCATTATGATTTAATTTGTTGTCTTTGTTACCTTAGAATGAATCCTTCATATCCAAACGGAGCGGGTCCTCTTCCACAGAGCGCGCCATGTTGAACCGATGCCTCTACCATAAGGGGGGGGGGGGGGTTGCAATCTGCACAGCACCTCTGGATGTCACTAAATCCTACACGCTGCAATTTTAATTGAATCGCATAGATAGCTTTTATTGTTGTTTACTGATAAGTTATTATATGTATATTTGTCCATTCACTTGGGACACGACATGATTTATAATTTTAATTAGTACAGATGTTGAAAACAAAAAAATATACTGATTTCAGAATGTATTTCCTCTGGTTTTGGTCAGATGAGTTCGATCGTGTCACTCTCTCACCATTAAAGCTGCGTCATCGTCTTGCTTTCAAGCCTGTTTTTGTCGTCGTGTGCTTCAGATTCGAACCCGACACTCGCTGTAACAAACACTGGAACTCTGTATGTTTGTTGATTGCTGCTGTTTCTCAAAAGATGTCGTTCATGGGCAGCTACAGTATTATCAGAGTGGCAGGGTATCATGAGCACTCATAATCCTGGATCTTTATATTTTGAATGTCAAACCTTTTTATTTTGGTAAACAAGAGATGATTTATTAGATTCAATAAAATGCAGTACTACAAACCAAAATGTAAAATCACTGCTCTTCATTTTGTAATTCATGAAAACATCTGATTTGAGTTGAAAGACTGCTGCTGGCATGTGGTAAATTTTTACTTGTGATGTATGAAAGTAAATTTAATGACTACAATATTCCAGTAAGAACATACAATAATTTTTCTTATTTATCCCAACTGTTTATAAAGCCAAAAGAACCAAACTCACACACAGCTCAGTATTTCAAATGAATTTAATATCTCAAAGGTTGACTTTTCCTAGAGGCTTTACGTGTACATTATGTACAGATAGATAGATCTGAAGTAATGTACTAAAATATTTAATGGAGACATGGTCTTTTAACAAAACATAACATTTAAATGTAAACCCATTCACCAAACTGTACCAACATGGAAAAGATTTTGTTTTAAAAAAAAAAAAACTTCAGTTTAAAAGAAAGAAAACCTATTAAATCTTTAAACTGGATTTCCAACAGGAAAACTTGCCATTTCTGAATAACTTGAATTATCAGTAAGAACAATGCTTGTGAAAATGCTACTGACCGTAAATTACAATGTACTTTCTTAAGCTTAAACTCAAAAGTCATAAATATTAAGACTTCTGAGAGCCACTCTTCTTCATGTTTCTGTGGAATAGCTGACGAAGAATAAAAAAACAAATAAAATCCTTTTTTTATAATTTGCACAAATCTCTCAGAAAATCAGCGGCTCCTCATGAAACGTAAGAACATCCAGAACTGAGCTCCTCGTTGGTTAAATACTCAACCGTGTATTTGAGCTTTAATCTTGACATTGGCAGCGTTTTACTAAACAGTCATTGCCTTTACAAAAAAAAGTTTCCTGTTTTCCACATGGAACATGTGATCCTATGACTTGTTTACCGCATGTCACAACATATGATAACATGGAGAAAACATGTGGAAAAGTTTTCACATGGGAAACAACATTGTCTTCACACATTACACCCTGAAAATGTTCCAAAATCACGTGATCACGTGCACAATCACATGTGATCACGTGATTTTTGCACATGTGACATTCATGTGTTTTTTCTGTAAGGGTGGTTTTGGGTTGGGATGTTGTAAATAAAAAGTTCCTGTCCTTGAAAACAGAATACATCACAATGTTGTACTTTGTTTGCTGCAATCATAACAATTCTGGAAAATGCGTTCAAGAAGAAAAAACAGAATCAGTTGTGTTTAATTTTTCATTTGTGTAATGATACCTGTAAGAGAAAACTCTTTTCTGAAGGATTTATGCAAATTCACATCGTGTTCCTGAACTTTATTTCTGGTATGATTCAGCACTGTGTCTTTTTGATCATATGGAGTTGAGCTGGACGGGAGGAAACAGACGGTTTGATCAGTGGACAGCTACTAAATCTACTGACGGTGGTGTAAACATTTCTTCGCTGCATGCAGAGCTAAAATCACTTCCCTCCACAAAGCACCAATAATACTCGAGGGTGATGGAGACCGGCAGAGATGTTCGTGTTAATATAACCTCGTTAGCTACAAGCTGTTAGTAAAATTAGCAGTTTTAGTGTTGAAAAAATATGCTTTCTACACTGTACATTGTATAGTGTATGTGAGAATACATTCATGTATTCATATTGACCGCATCAGTGCAAATAACTTTTTTAAACTTCTCTACTAGATATCTCATCCAAACGGACATGGTATCATTTACATGGAAAACAAAATATACAGTGCCTTTGTCTAATAGGAAACAGAGCTCTGGCACATATAATAATAATAATAAAATATAAAAACAGCCACACAAACACAAGCTACCATCCTACAGTTTGGCAACAAATCAATAGACCTTTGCCTCTCGACAATAAAGAGCTTAACAGTAATGCCTGACTGATTATCAATTTCAATGGCATGATACTGTACAGTGGTGCATTTAATACTGCACATAAATGTATGAAACACTTTCTGATACAAAAATATTCATCTATAATGCAATAAACTTTGCATTGGAACAAAAAATAGTCTATAAACACCAGAAGATAACTGGGATACAATACATAAACAATCAATATAAAGAATAAATAACTTAGAAACAGGTGCAACAACAACACCTTTTTTGTAATATTGTCTTCACTGGGCAGACTTCCATTTTTACATTCTGGCCTGCGTTTCCATCAGCTGGACGTCTGCTCGGCTGTTCTCCACACAGCCGTCTGCTGCCTCCTTGTGGACAGTAGTTGTACCACAGCCGTCTGCTGCCTCCTTGTGGACAGTAGTTGTACCACAGCCGTCTGCTGCCTCCTTGTGGACAGTAGTTGTACCACAGCCGTCTGCTGCCTCCTTGTGGACAGCAGTTGTACCACAGCCGTCTGCTGCCTCCTTGTGGACAGTAGTTGTACCACAGCCGTCTGCTGCCTCCTTGTGGACAGTAGTTGTACCACAGCCGTCTGCTGCCTCCTTGTGGACAGTAGTTGTACCACAGCCGTCTGCTGCCTCCTTGTGGACAGTAGTTGTACCACTTCTTCAGCTGATCTTTTGCAGTAGCTTCTCCTCTATCAGTTCAAACTGCACGCTGACGGACATTTCTGCGATGAACTGGTCACAACCTTCCTTGGTCACCTGTTTGCAGTAACGCAGGTCGATGTGACAAATGCTCCCACAGCGCTTGAAATAGGTCAGCGACTGGTCTGTGACCCGGTTACAAACTGCAGGGAGAAATCGGGTTAGAAGAAAATTAACAAATGGTGCATAATGGTCACTGGTACCGACATCAAGCTACGCACACGCATGGATTAATCAGACCTTTAGGATGGGATCATAAATCCAAAAACCTTATGGTGAGCAGTGTTTTGGAATAAATGGAGCGACTTGCACCACAGAGCTAAAATGTATTTTGCCCTTCAGCTGTTTCCATAATGTCTCTTTGATTCACTGCTTTTAACATTTAATGATATTCCAGAGAGAAAAGTAAAAGAACTAATTATTTTTAGCATTTCTGCTCTTTGATGTGAATGATAAAATCTGATGGAACAACAAGCATCTAAAAGGACCTTACGGTTAAATCAAAGCCTGAACAGTCTAACCTCCACGAAGGCAGCAGCTATCAGAGGCTTGTTGGATTAAGACAGAAACCCTCGTAAGAAAGTATTCAGAGTTTCATGGCTTGATAAACATCACGTTACACGTCTTTTTGTGAGCGATACACTGCTGATTTCTAAATGCAGCTGGAACTTGAGCAGAGAACAGAAAGAAGTCTCGGAGCGAAGTTGGTGAAGAGCAACGACTGTTGAAGGCGTGAAGATGTTTCCCCTCAGATGCCTCCGAACATCACAGGAGAACTCACCCTCCTGACCGGAGAACTCACCCTCCTGACAGGAGAACTCACCCTCCTGACCGGAGAACTCACCCTCCTGACAGGAGAACTCACCCTCCTGACAGGAGAACTCACCCTC
Organism: Brachyistius frenatus; assembly: GCF_029030835.1. Classification (NCBI taxonomy): domain Eukaryota; kingdom Metazoa; phylum Chordata; class Actinopteri; family Embiotocidae; genus Brachyistius; species Brachyistius frenatus. The sequence continues at coordinate 168,979 of NW_027210976.1, forward strand.
CTGACAGGAGAACTCACCCTCCTGACCGGAGAACTCACCCTCCTGACCGGAGAACTCACCCTCCTGACAGGAGAACTCACCCTCCTGACCGGAGAACTCACCCTCCTGACAGGAGAACTCACCCTCCTGACCGGAGAACTCACCCTCCTGACAGGAGAACTCACCCTCCTGACAGGAGAACTCACCCTCCTGACAGGAGAACTCACCCTCCTGACAGGAGAACTCACCCTCCTGACCGGAGAACTCACCCTCCTGACCGGAGAACTCACCCTCCTGACCGGAGAACTCACCCTCCTGACAGGAGAACTCACCCTCCTGACAGGAGAACTCACCCTCCTGACAGGAGAACTCACCCCCTGAGGAGAACTCACCCTCCTGACAGGAGAACTCACCCTCCTGACAGGAGAACTCACCCTCCTGACCGGAGAACTCACCCTCCTGACCGGAGAACTCACCCTCCTGACCGGAGAACTCACCCTCCTGACAGGAGAACTCACCCTCCTGACCGGAGAACTCACCCTCCTGACAGGAGAACTCACCCTCCTGACAGGAGAACTCACCCTCCCTGACAGGAGAACTCACCCTCCTGACCGGAGAACTCACCCTCCTGACAGGAGAACTCACCCTCCTGACCGGAGAACTCACCCTCCTGACAGGAGAACTCACCCTCCTGACAGGAGAACTCACCCTCCTGACAGGAGAACTCACCCTCCTGACAGGAGAACTCACCCTCCTGACAGGAGAACTCACCCTCCTGACCGGAGAACTCACCCTCCTGACAGGAGAACTCACCCTCCTGACAGGAGAACTCACCCTCCTGACCGGAGAACTCACCCTCCTGACAGGAGAACTCACCCTCCTGACCGGAGAACTCACCCTCCTGACAGGAGAACTCACCCTCCTGACAGGAGAACTCACCCTCCTGACAGGAGAACTCACCCTCCTGACCGGAGAACTCACCCTCCTGACAGGAGAACTCACCCTCCTGACAGGAGAACTCACCCTCCTGACAGGAGAACTCACCCTCCTGACAGGAGAACTCACCCTCCTGACAGGAGAACTCACCCTCCTGACAGGAGAACTCACCCTCCTGACTGGAGCTGCCTGACACAAATGATGGGATCGTCACTAAAAACGTATTTCCGGACTCGCGTCTTCATTGACTGTTTTTTCTTTAAAGCCTTTTTTTAAGCTCTCTGTTACAGATTTCCAGTTTGCCACAAAATGTCGCGTTTGCTCTCTGGTCATGTTCATGTTTGAATCACAAATGTACTCGACCAGTGATCTGAAAAACACGTGTAACTCAGGTGCTGATGTTAATCAACTGACAAAACTTGAAAGACTTACTCACAAAGGTTATTGCTTCTCCCTGTTAGATGCACAACACAATGCTGAGCGCCGGTCGCGCAACACAGGAGCAGTCTTGGAACGTGGAATTGTAATCCCTGAAATAATTCAATATGTGCATCGAACTACTGCATCGGTCAAAAAGAGGCCGATTTCCAGGCTGGAACGACAGACGGGTACCTGACAGGTTGATGTCGGTGAGCGAGTCTCTGCTGGTCGTCCCTGCAGCGGTCAGGATGTTGACGGACTGGTCGGTGACGTGGTTGCAGTAGCTGAGATCCAGCTTCGATAACGAGGGCATATAACGAATGATGAGGCGCAGAGATGTGTCGGTGATGTCCAGTCCTGCCAGACGCAAGTCCTCCACATTACGCAGCTTACTCCTGTTGTCTAACTGACCTACAAAATGGATTCAAAAAGAAAAAGGAAAGGCGATGAACTGAGAGATAGAAACACGGAGTGGGTTGGTCTGGCCGTAAGTGTCGGGAGATGTTCTTGATTTGTCTGATAGAACTTATTCCTTCGTGCCACAGAGCTCCGTTGTTCATCAATGAGTCCACAGCTGAAAACAGCCCCAGTAAATGCACGATTCATTGTGCTCTGAGTGACAGCGGTCGGCCGGTTCAGACAATTATTTCGCCTTTATTAAAAAAAATAATGCAACTTTGTATTTCTGAGCCCCGTTTTAAAAATACATGTTAAATAGAAGCCAGAGGCCACGGAGCTCCTGGGGAGCTGTGGAGTATTGATAGATTGATAATTGCACTGTTTTTTGTTTTTGTCTTTTCATGTAATTTGTTGACTGAGAAAGATATTTAGTTAATAGATTTGAATGCTTCCGTGCTTTAATAAACTACCAGCTCAGAACAATGCAGTCACTTCTAATGTCTTTAGTACTGAACATCAAGATTGAACAGCTGTTCAGAAGGAAAAAAACAGTGTGACACATACAGTTTCTTCTCCTCTCCTTTTGATCCGATTACCCCACAGTCATGTTTATTAATTCAACTTGTCATGTCCACTAAAGTGTCTCAGTTTATTCAGGGGACGTGCTGGTACCTGGCCTATTATCTGTAGGAGGCGACAGCAGGTCTCTCATCTGGGCGTCTTTCAGTCCTTCGACCCACTGGACGTCCAGAGTTCGCAGGAGAGGACAGCTGGAGGTGCAAAGTGCCGAGACGGCCACCCAGGAGCATCCCGACAGCAGCAGCACACGCAGACCTGCAGCGAGAACACGGACACGCACCAACTCACGGTAAATCATTTCCTGAAGAGACAATCCACCAATCTTCTTTCTCTTTATGGACACGAGCAGGTTTATCTCGTGTTTATGATGGGCAAGAAATGTGCTCCAGTTTTCTACATCTCCAGACTTTTATTTCATCTAAGGTCACAAAATAAAGGAACACAGGTGCAGCTAATATTCTCATGTAAACAACAGAGTGATCTAATGAAGAGATTTACAAGTAACCAAGAAAAGTAAAGCTTCTAAATTGAACGCCTTCTGGAGATACAATACATACGGAGGAGCCATACGGGAGCATGCTAATGAAATTTTCATATTAAAAAAAGAATCACCAACACAATTATTAAATTCTGTATTAAATATACTTAAAAAAAATGTAAATGCTACTTTTTGACATTTTTTTCATTATTACCAGAAACGGTGACCAAACTCGACCATGAAGAGTAACGGTGGGAAATCATTTCTGCACTACTTTCATGTTTCTCTGCAATAAGCTTTGATCCACAAAGGCTGAGTTGTAGCATTATATACTGTGGTATTATATATTATGTATTATGTATTATGTGGCAGACTGTTGCTGGTTGTGATCAGTTCATCTTCAGCTCAGCATGAGACAGCAGCACTGCAGCTCGGAGGAGAAGCAGCTGATTGAAAGGAGCAGTAGTAGCGATGGCTGTGCGTTGGTGAATAAGACAGCTGCTCAGTCAGCTGCAGCGGCGCTCAGTCAGCCGCTCGACACGCTCGCAGCTCTGCAGTTTAAAAGGAGTCATACGCCACGCAAAGTGTTTCTGTCTCCTAAACTGGACATAACTGCACTACACCAGCACACCACATTTGGATTAAGGAGAATGTAAAAAATATTCAAAAGGAACTTAATGGGAGGTGTGACCACTAGGGGGCTCCACACCAGGTTTCCTTCAGTACATGCAGTTGTGCAGTTTTAAATTGGGCAAATGTTGCAAAGAGCCTTTTAACCAAACATTAATTTACAAAATACGGTTCTACCATTTATATACTGTAGGTAATTTGGTTAGGTTATGACATTTGCTAAAGAATATGGTCACAGTGTTCACATATCTGTCGCGTTTCAGAAACTTGAAGAGAGAGGGAATAATCATTAATCCCTTAAAAGTTCCTTGAATAGGATCCAAAGTTAATTCCCTTTTTCTGTGACAGTTTATCATTACAAGCAAAGTTATAATCATAATAATTATGTACCGACTTAAACTGAATGTCAAAATGATCTCTCTCATAATACCATCGGAGCGTCGCCTCTACAGAGTACCAGGATGGGTGTTCAGAACCAGAACCGATGGACTTCCATTTGAACTCCAGTCACTGCAGTCCACGCACCTCAAAATGAGTTTGATGAGAGTGAATTAAGGCCTTCTAATGTAAGATGGAAGTTAAAGCTAAGTGATGTCATGTGCTTCTTCAGTAGAGGCTGTGAATGTGAACAATGGCTCACTGATGCTGATGAGCTTTAGTCATACGTGAACGTAGCAAAACTTATGCATTTTAAAATGAAAACTTGTTCGTGTGGATTTGACTTTCATACCGAATGACAAGGCATTTTTTTTTCCTAGATAGTATCGAAGCAATTCAGTCATTGGAATAAAAGTAGTGACGGTCGGTTCCCAGCCCACACAGTGCATCGCTTTTTACGCTTTTGGCCCTTTTCCCTCTGATAATTAAAACACAAATATACAAAACTGTTAGCAAACTGACTCTCATTTTTCTCTTGTCATATTTCTATTACTGTTTTATACAAAACCAAACATAGCGGTGTTTGGTTGGTTGTTGTATTCACCTGGAAGCCTGTTGATGAGCCAGCTCAGCTGTTTCTTGGAGATGTTGGTCCAGCTGAGGTCCAGAGTGACGGGCTGTCTCCGGATGATGCCGCTCAGCATCAGAGGTGTGATGGACTTACAGCGGTTCAGATTGATGTGCTTCCAGAGCCTTTTGTCGCAGCACCTGGTGGGAGACAGAAGTGCACGAGCTGTGTGATCCGGTGTCGAAGACGCGTTTCAACTCTCCGACACGTGTCGTACTCACCACCTGTTCCAGGTCCGACAGACACGCATGCAGACACAGAGGTCTCTGTGAGTCAGGTGACCGAACACCGTCATCCACGTCTCGCGTCGCATCACGTGCGCTTCGCCGTCGTTCAGTGGCAGTCTGTCAGGTGGGGGGCTGATGGGAGGGGGGCGGATCACGTGACGCTCCATTTGGATGCATTTTGGTGGCGACCGGCAGGGGAGCGGCCGCGGGCAGATCGGTGTGATGGGCGTGCTTCTGCTCCAGCCGAGCGGCGAGTAACCACGTGGCGTCCCGTTCACCTCGCGCCCCCGGTGTCGCAGCCAGTCACCCAGATCGCCGCTGCCGTTATTCAGAGGCCATCGAGGCTTCTGCTCGTCCACTTCGTTCTCAGGCTCCGACTTTATCGGCCTGTGATTCCGATTGGCCAAGCTGTCCTCCGTTTTCAGCGGCTGTCTGTTTTGATTGGCCGAACCTTCCTCTGTTTTAAGGGCTCTACGGCTCAGATTGGTGGTCGAGTCCTCTGTTTTTAGTGGTTTACGGTTCTGATTGGCCGCAGAGTCCTCATTCTTCAATGGTCGGCGATTGTGATTGGCTGGACCGTCCTCTGTCTTCACTGAACCGTGCCTCTGGTTGCTCAGACTGACCTCTGTCTTGGGAATGTCCTGGTTAAAGTCTTTGCTCATCTCTTTGTTGGGAAGACGTCGGCGCTGATGGCGGGCTTTAAGCTGAGCAGAGCTCCTCTCCTGGGCGTCTCCGGACTCGCTGCTCGGTCCGGCTCTGGGAGACGTGGTGGAGGATTGGTCACTCTCTCTGGCCGTGGATGTTCTCAGCAGTGGACTTAACAAGGCTTTAGCTCTGTCCTCTGCAGGACTGTCTCTCTCCTTTGTTCCCACCTCCTCTTCCTCTGCATCTTCTTCTTGGTCATCGTCATCATACTCATTTTTCTCCTTTAGATGCATCCTGTCCAAAGACAATCCATCTTCTTCGTGATCCTCCTGCTCGTCTTCTTCATCACCGTGATCATTCTCTGTCTTAATTTGCCGCAACAGCTTTGAACTAAATGGATCATCCACTTTGGAAAGCTTTTTCTAAGAAAGAATAGAAGGAACAGAATTTTTTTTTTTTTTTTTAAAGCAGTCAGAATTATCAGGGGTTAGGGTTAATAATAATAAATGAGATTTTAGCATATTTTTTTCCCTGTATATTCTATTCTAAAGAGAATTTAGGGAACACAACATTTAAAAAATCCTGACATATTTCAAATATAATAAAGTTTTTAATTAAAAATCTAAAAATATTAACAAATTAATCAAAGAAACTCCTTCTGCATAATAAGCAGACTCTCAACTCAAACTCAAAGAAGCTGTTCTCCAAAGAATTTGCCTATTTTCATGGTTCACTTCTTCTGTTCTCAGTTTTCTTTATCTTCCTCCTTTGCAATATTCACAATAACCACAAAATGATTGAAAGTATTCTTTGATTTTAAGTTTTCAAAAGTATCTTGAAAATTTAGGAAACACACCTAAAATACATCAGAGAATATTTATGCCTTGTGTGACGTTCAGTACAACTGACCAAGTTACAAAGAGATTCGTGTCGCACCTTCTTTTTCAAAATGACCGGTTCGTCATTGGTGTCAAAAAGTTTCCTCTTCTTCCTCAGCGGATTGTCCTCAAGTCTCGGTCGGGACCCCCCATCCAGAGACAGCAAGGAGGGACGTTTCTTTGGAGGCTCCTCATCGTTCCTCTTGGAGTTTACGTCCCGCTCTGCCTTTCTCTTCACAGCAGCTGAGGGGTTCAAGGCGCTGACGGCGGTTGGAGCCACCGCGGGCGGGTCAGCCTCCTCTTTTGAATCCCGGTTCAGCCGCGGTTCTTTCAGTAGCGAGCCAGGAAGGTTTGACGCATACTTAAACCCTGGCCCCCTTTTTTGCTTTGAGGCCAAAAGGTTAGAAAAAAAGAGAGCACAACTTTATTTCTCTGGTTCTGATATCTTTAGATAAAGTTAGCCGTTTCCTAAATTCCTCATTCGGACACATGCAGAATAAAGTCCATACTGATGCTTACTTTCCCTGTTTTCCCTGCATGGTTACACTTTGGGCACTCCCAGCAGTTTGGCAACTCATCATTGACGACTCCATTGGAGTCTTTCACCTGAACAAAAGGAGGATTATTAAACAGTGCTTGTCTAAGAACATTGTTTATGGTGGCAATATTAATAAATATGAATACATATTGATACTGAGGAATTTACCTTGAGACAGTTAGGGTGGACAATCTCATTGCAGATTGAGCACTCCATTAGCATGAGGTTAAACTTCTCGTCCTCGTCCTCCACCGTGTCCTCCTTCCCGGCTTCTCCACAGACCAGACAGACTGCTGTGTGCGGCAGCACCGGCTGGAGGGAGGAAACACGGAGCCGACAATGAAGCTGCTGCATCAAATCACCACCCTCTTTTAGAGAAGTCCTTTTTGGAAACAAAAGTTAACCCACTCTTCTGCCCAATTCTGTCCATTACAATATTTCCATTTGAAGTCAGTTATGTGCAGTGTTTTTTTTTTACACTTCCTGTGGATTTGTATACTGAACTAATGTTTCAGAAAGGTGAAGCAAAACAGATTTGGAACAGTTCACTGCTGTGGCTGGTATAAGCCTAACCACACGAGTCAACTAAGAAACTAGAAAATATAAAATCCAAATGACGATGCTGATGACACGGAGCCTCAGAATCAGTGGATTTACTTAATTCTGCTTCATAATCACACTGAACAGCAGAATAAACCATATTTTGTTCCTGTTTTCTTTAACTGCTTCAATCATTCTTGTTCTGAAAACCTTGTAGTTCATCTGCATCAATAATTTATATTAAACATTTGATTTGATTTGAATTTGATCATATTCACTATGTATTCAGTGCGTCATAAATTAAACTACCAACTTGTTTGTTGCTTGCAGGCAGTTTGCACAACAAACGGGCTGGTTTGGACAGCAGACTGATGAACGTTGGGACATACGTAGCTCTGAGTACTGAAACTGAATCAGGGTAAGTGAACATCAAGGGTGAGTGAGCTTATTTGCATATCTTAAAAGTGAGATGCAGCTGCTAAAGAGCTCAAGACCACAAGAGTGGGATATTAGGACGAATGCCAAAACACTGTGGTTGTCTCATCCGTAAAGGTCAAATATCAAAACTGAGCTGCTCTCATCGTTTATAATGCAGAAACAATCAAACCAAGTTTCTCAGCATGTCTCTGTCCGTGGTGCTGAAACATTACGCAGCCTGTGTCACTCTCTCGTTGCTCCATGTGACTACGACTGCGACAGCGAAAACATCTGCGGCTTCTACTACTTACATTATTAGTATTACTTGTGTCACCGCTACAACAAATTGTAAATAACAGCGTCACCTTGTAATGCTCTTCTAACCACGTTGAACACAAGCAACTACTTCACCACCACATGGATGTATCCCAAATTAAGGATTCTAGATCAAAGGAAAGCCAGATTTATTAAGGAATCATGAAAGGAATAGTTTGAGATTTTGGGAAGACTAACACAACATGTCTGTCTGCAAAATATGAAGCCAGAGCCAAGAAATGATGTTAGCTAACAATAAATACAGGAAACAGCCATCCTCGCTCTTTAGGCTCTTTCTTTCTGTTACACAAAGTACCTTCAAACCTCACTGACTAATGCTTTATATTGTGTCTGTTTGATCTGTACAGACACCTAAATGTCAAACAACAAGTTGTGGTTTTACAAGGGGTTAAATGCTTAAACTATTTCCTGGCCATGTGCAGAACTTTACTGGCTGCTTGGCAACCTCACGGTGACGTCAAGACACCAGAGAATTACCTGAAAATCCTTTAACAACATCAAATGTGTTAATTAGGGAACTTCAGAGGTTCCGCTTTTAACCTCTGGATAGAGGCTAGCTGTTTCCACCCGTTTCCAGTCTTCATGCTAAGCTAAGCTCATCACCCACTGAGTGTACTTAATTATTTAATGGGCAGCTAAGAATCTGCTAAAAATGTTCTCATCTGTTAGCAGATAAAAAATCCATTAAGCCTGTTTCAGAAAATCCGCTCCGAACATGAAGTACTTACAGCAATGCACTGTCTCATGATGCAGGACTGTTTCATTCGGCCCGGCCCGCCAAACTTCTTCATGTCTTTACAAAAGTGGCACTCTCCACACTCCGTCCGCAGACACGCCTCGCACTTCCGACAGCGCGTCCTCCTCCGCCGGGCGCCGGATGTTCCCCGGCTGGCCGACAGCTTGACTGCTGATGCAGGAGATGCTGCCATCTTAGGTTTGGGCCGGTTGGGAGGCCGCGGCTGGAAGGATGAAGAGCACACAGTGGAAGAGGAGTTGAAAAACTAAAAGCCCACAAATATTACACAAATAGCCATTGGAAGGTCAGATGAGTTAGTTTGTTGGCAAAGGAAAAATGTTTTTGGAATATTTATCAATATTATGCATCTACATACTAAGTATGCAAGAAGCAGACAAGGGAAGTAGAAGTACATTAATAAAGAGATGCCGTGCAAATCTTTTATTAAGGATGTCAAAGGCACACAGCCGGTTATTCTTAGCTTTCACAAAAAACAAGTTGGATTGAAGATACTTCAAAATCCTTACTAAGATGAAACATAAACCACAACACATTTTCAGTATATTATAATTTTGATAAGAAGTAAAGGGAAGGCATGAAGCTCTGCAATCTAATGCTCTTACCTACACTGCATTTCATTTAATAATGGTGCTATGGCCCATTAGAAGCACTTACAATCATGTTATGTAATAAGAAAAAAAATGAAAATATTGTATTAAATTGAGCCGGAGAGAGAGTCATGGTGGATGTATGTGGTACTGCTGAGCCTTTCTTTACTCTTCTGTCTCTGGGTCAATAGTTTCAAACGCAGACAAATGCAAAAAAAGAAAACAACATTCATCCATATTTTCATACACAGACCTGATCAGAACATGCTGTGTGTAAACACATTATTCGTGGCTGTTAAAGCACAAAATAAAAGAGAAAACAAACACATCAAAAATGTCCCTGGAGGCGTCTTCCAAATTTAGCACCTTACTTGCTTGCATGTTTCTACTTCAAAGAGAAGCTGCACTTATGGCACCGTTTCACACATGGATCACTGGCAGCCATTATTCTGTTACAGACGGATTTAGAGCAGGACACACTATTAAATGTGCTCTATTTGATAGAAGGGGGCAACGACGGAGAGATCAGCATCATTCCTCCTCTGGTGTTATACACTGTCCTTCTTCTCAGGCTCACAAACCAACTATGTCTTTTTAACATGATAACCACATGTCAAAATGCTGCCAACGGTTCCATGGGAGAAAATAAGTGGCCGCGTATGAGATGAGGAAAAAAAAAATAAAAGAAGAACAAGGAGTACCAAACACTGCAGCTCTTGGAAATGAAGATCGGATTTCTTTAGTTACATCGGCAGTGCAGATTTTCCTAGTGTCAGCATAGCAACAGCCACATCCCATTCCCTAACAGACCGTCTATGACACACACACTTTAACCAATAAGAACTGTAATGAGACCCTCTAACAGAAAGAGTAAGCAGCCTCAATCTTCAGCATATTATTGTAATTTATTCTAACAATAGCCACAAAATAGACTGACACAGGCAGTCAGATATGTGGTTAGCAGACAGGATTAGAGGGAGATGGAGGGGTAGAGGGGGGCAGGGCATGTGCAGCCTGCTCTCCACGGTTCTGGGGTGTTCTGGGGATTAACAAGAGGAGGAACACTGAAACGACACCAAAGGAAACTCAGTCCTGTAGCAAACACATCGTGATCTGTAAGCCAGCTTCAGGCAGGCGAGTGTCAGACGACAAGTAGAAGTTCTGATTGATGTCAGATCACCTGAGACAACAGGTAACAGTGTTTACTGGGTTTATTCATGTTTGTTTACACCTGTAACTTGAACTACAGGTGTGGGAGGCAAATGAAAATAACACAATCTTATTATTACAAAGTAAAGGAAAAAGATTTCAGATTGCTGTCCATATCGTCTCCTAAAACCCCGTTAACCCTCCGCTGTCTGCTCAGCAGCTGATCTGTGAAGCAGATATCCCTCTGACGCGCACAATTAAATGACAGCATGACCAAAGACAACCAGCTGCCTGTCAATCTCAGTAACTGCCACCTGTCTCAGGTACAAGTGTTTGTTGTAATGCTCTTTAAGATATCTTGACCCTCAGCAGTACGTTTCTGAAGAAGCGTTTGTGTACCTCGTTACAGCAGATACGATATGAACTGATCTTCTATGTACAGAAACAACAGGTGACAACAAGCTCATTCAGCTGGGAAACATAATGAGAAGCTTCATTCATGGGAAGTGCTCTGATCTACTGAGGATATCCTCTTCATCACATTAAACACTGAGACTGCAGAAACAATAAGACGTTCAAAATCAGCAAAACACACGACACTGTTGTATTTAAAGTCTCCACGGACGTGAAGAGACCGCTATCAGTGTTACACACCAACTGTAGTGAAACCTGTGTGCTGTGGGGGGGTTGGCGCTGCACAGGCAGATATTCTGCTTGTAAATGAATTGAGGAGTTGTTCAGGTTGTTCAGGATGCTGAACTGGACTCGCTGACGTCTCTCCAGTTCTCCAGCCTGATGAGCACATTTCACTGACGCTCCAATAGTTACAAACTTCCTGGAACAGGTGTGTTAACATGAAAACTTGAAAAATGTTCTATTATGTACGGGAGTAGAGAAAGATGGACTCATTCATCGGCAATCAGTGTTTTGTTTAAATCCAGATGCAGCCACAGACTTAACGTGAGGGGGGTGTGGTTCAGAGTCAAGCCTGTAGTAGGTGAAAGGTTTAAATGAACAAAATACATTTCTTAGTCGATGCACCTGACATTTATAGCAAACAACGTCCCAATCACTGCTTTTTCATTAATACACAACCTTTCTTTGTTTAACTACTACATGTATTTAACCTGCATTCGATACTTTTACAATCACACCATGAAAGATTCATCTCCTGCATCCTTAAACAACCAATAGCAACCCTGAAGGTCCGGACTATATAAACACAGCTTTCTACTAATGCTAGCTTCACCTGATAAAAACACAAGCATGCACACACACATGCACAAAATCAGCAAACCTATATTAAAAAAAGGCACAAAGGCAAAACCCAAAGCCCAACACAGAGGGGAGAGTGAATCAATGCTTTTGTCTCCAGGTAGCTCCATTTGCTCGCTGCACACTGCTCTGTCTGACACCAGCATTCCTCCGGCGGCCTCGCTACGCCTGCTGCAGGGCTTCAGGGTGCTAACCTGCTCAGAGTCTGAGTCGTAGTCCTCATCATCAGCGCTCAACGACATGGCCATGGCTGCTTTTTCAGAGCCCGTCCAGCTCACGGCAAACTGACATGGCTGCAGTCTCCTCCTCCTTCTACTCCTGCTACTGCTGTCAGGCCGACAGCCCTCCCTCCTGCTCCACAGCTCCACAATACCATAAGCAGATGTAAGAAACACACACAAGCCTGCCTCATTAATATGGATCGGCTCCGAGAAAGAGGAGGCGCGCAGCCAATGGGAGGCCGTCGTGCATCAGAATATGCGCTGGGGGGTGTCGGCCTCCGTCCAATGAGGAGAGGAAATGCAGAAAAGGTGTTTTCATATTCATAGTGAGTATCAGAGGGAGAGGAGAGAGGATCTGCACAGCCAATAGAGCCAGATGGCATCTCATTACTAAAGGCAAACACAAAGAGGCCCCAACCAGCAGCTGGTCTCTGGAGGGGGTTGGGGGGTCAGGAGAGCAGTAGGAACTACAATTACAATTGTAAAGCACAGGCCTCTTTCTTGTACATAGTTCATGTGTTTGTTTTGCTCAATTAATTGTTAATAGAAAATGAAGAGACATTGTAAATATAATAGACCGATTCAGTGAACTGAAATAGAGTCTGATGTGGCACATTTTACTAATTTAAATGTACATTTTATCTCATTAGCTCTGGCTGTCCAAGCACATTTCTTCACATTTTACATGCTCTGTTTTTTTTGTTTAATAATACAATGCAAGTAAAAAAAAAACTTTTTTCTTTCTCTATTTGCAGGTGAATGTAAAATCCTCGAGTCTGACGCTCTCACAGCCGCCGCTCCGCTTTAAGGCTTCGAGAAATCATCGGGTAAATGACACTAACATCAAAGGCACTTCCAGCCTGCCACTATTTTACAGTCTTTCTATATCACAGTTTCACATGGACTACATATCAAAGGAGGTACTTTGTACAGCATACCGATGCCCAAAAGGCAAACTCTCTCAAAGTGGCTCTAAAGTAATGAACATCTGCAACAATGGTAAAATATGATTGGAATTTTTCTCCATTCTGATGAGCAGCATCACAAACACAATATTTATCGATCCCTGTAAACAATTCTTCCACTTCATGTAAAATGTGGCACTGATCTGAGCCCGAGCAATCCAACAACCAGAAATGGTGAGATGTAAATAACGTTAAAGGGAACAAAATATAGTACGTAGAAGCATGTGTATGAAGAGGAACAAAAAATGTATGTGAAAAAAAACCTAATTATTTACTTCATTAGGTAATACTGCAGCCTGTTAAGTCAAAATTATGCAAATAAGTAGATCTCTTGCTGGAGGGAAAAAGAGCAGCGAGTGTTGGAACACGAGAGGGAAGAAGAATGACAGGAAGGAGAACAAGAAAGAAGATAAAAACCCAGAGAACAGAAAAAGCTTCTCATTTTGGAAAAATGTCTCATACAAGTAGAATATAGAAAGTACACACTGCCAGTTTCATTAAAATACAGATCAATGAAAAATAAACTGGGTCAAGCTAGCAGGGTTTCAAACAACTGCAGCACTCTAATGACAATACACTCATATAATATGCTTGTCGGTCCCACAGTGAAAATATATCGATGCAATGTTATAGTGTAAAAAAAAATCTCTGCTTAAAGGTTCAGTTTGTACGATTAGAGGCGTTCTATGGGTTGAAATGAAATATAATATTCATAATTATGTTTACATTAGTGTATAATCACCTGAAACTATGAGAATCGTTGTGTTTTCCGTAGAATAAGCTCTTCATGTCTACGCAGGGAGCAGGTCCCTTTTCATCACCATGGTCCATCTGCATGTTTCTACTGTAGCCCAGAAGGGACAAACCCAACACGGACCTCACAGAGCCACTGAGGCATCTTTCGCTGCCCTCGTAAAGCTTCTTACACACTTCGAAGGCGAGGCCGGGGGTGTTTATTGCTTGTATATGCCACCTCACCACTAGATGCCACTAAATCCTACATACTGCTCCTTTAATATGCATTATTTATCCACTGAAACAAAAAGCACTTAATAGCCAGCTGATATTTTAACAGTACAAAGGAAATTTCCCAAAGCAAACCTTTCAGATGAGAGCGCAGTAATGTTTAGCATCATAAGTCAAGCAGCAGGTGCATCAAATCTGATTTTGTTTTTCTCAAGTGTTCAACAACTTCATGTGAAGACTCCAAATTATATTTGGTGCAAAACCAATTATAAAGTGTCACAGTGCAGATTAAATATTCTTACCTTTATAGTTTTCTTAGGCCAGGATACCACAGGAACTCCCGTAATTGCTAATTTGGGGTCGTCATCTGCATGTTCCTTTAAGACAACCTTGACAGACACAACAAAAAGTCAAACACAACTGTGTCGTGTCTCTTAAGTGATGTGATGTGTGCATGAAAACATCATGTCTTTTGTTTGTTACCTTCACGTCCTCCAGCAGGGCCTGTGGGTTCTCTATTCCAACAGGAACACACTTCTTATTTTCAGGGAGTGACTCCAGCTTCTCCACCAGTGTCCTGAGTCCGTTGAGCTCAAACTCTGTCAGATGAGTCCATTTATTTTGAGGCTCTGAGGCCGGTGAGTCGGACGGAGTTTTGGGAAAATCTAGAGAGGTGGAGCCGGGATTACAGCTGTCCTCCGAGTCAACAGATAGAACAGCTTTGAGGTGCTGGCCTTTCCCATTGTCGGGAGAGCCGGGACCATCCTGAGCAGCTCTCTCTGGTTTTTCACCTTGGTAATCCCTGATTTGAGTCCCACATGAGTCCTCGTTGATGTCCTGGCTCCTGGAGTCAGAGGAGGGGCTCTCTGTCTTCCCCTTTGTCTCATAGTCTGAAAGGACAAAAGCAGGTAACCTATAATACCCCTTTTTGTGAATGTCCAATAATTGGGAGCAAAAATGATTTGTAATAACTTTAGCAGCACCTGGGAGGGATGAGGCTGCACATTTATAGCTACAAGAGTTAGAGGCTCTTTAGTTTCACTTCAAAGCATTTTTTCTTCATATATCCTTTCCCAAAAATCTGCAAAAAGACTCACTATTGAAGGGCACAGTCACCTCCCCAGTTAGTACCCCAAACGTTTAAATCTAATCTTAATGACATACACTTTACCGTCTTAATTCGTTGATTTAAAGCTAATAATCCCACACAGAATCCTCCGTCGCTGATTTAGAAATATGTGTGTTGAAAGTGTCCCTTTCAGAATACAGCAGGTCGAATGGAGAGCACAGATATTATTCAGTTTTAACATCTAATCACAGACTTATTAGGAGAAGAGCTACGTACAACTGCAGGACCCAATTTTAACAGTATCCATTAGGCGTGTGCCCTATTGTATCATTCACAATAATATTGGTATAATTTCTAATGATCAAAAAATGATATTGTGATAATGGCAATATTCAGATTTATGTCATCCTGTTATGCAGCATAACGGCATGACGTGTGTTACATGTGGCTGAAAGCAGCTATATTTCACAAAACCTTGCTCTCCCTCTGAGTTACTGTTGTTTGCAAACTGAAGAAGTTTGTCTGAATATCTGAAGGCAAACTTTTCTTTTTATACTAAAATATGAAACTATAATAACTGTATTTGTTGTAATTGTGGCATCTTGAAATAAATGATCAAAAAATGTCCGTATTTTGTCATAGCATCAAGTTAACGCAAAAAATACCCTGAAATATGGGTCATATCGCCCACCCTTATATCCAAGACTTGATCTCACTCACCCGCGGGCTCTTTACGGACCTCTGGAGAAAGGTAGGAGCGTTTGGTCAGGCAGTGCAGGTATCTCTCCAGGACGTACCAGCACATCTCACAGTAGAAGGGGAAACGGAATTTGGAATGAACCTGAAGACGAGATCAATATATTTATATCTACATGCTTCTGTGCATTTTTACTTTTGTAATATAATTTCATAAAACAGACAAACTTTCTTACTAAGAGTGTGTTAGAGTTTTGATTTCTTTACACACCTTCTTTCATTCACCAAATTTCAGACTGTGTTTTTACACACACATTTGTGTTATACAGACTACAGACAGGAAACATATTTCTGACAGCAGTGTGGGTAAAGAGATTACTACTTATAAAAATATGTTGTGCTACTACTGTGTCACTACTATCCTCTCAAATGCACACAAACTAGAATCTAAACCGATTTGATGATTATTCTTCTGGAACAAAAGCAGAAGTTAATGCACCACACAAATAAAACCTAAATGATCTTAGAAAATCCTACAAAAGTTGAAGAAGTCGATTTTTCCAAAAATTTGAGTGGACCAAATACCACCAAATACACAACACTAATAACGTCTTTAAAACTGAATCGCTTGATATTAAAATGGATTTTTTTTTTTTTCATTTGAAAAGAATGTTTACAATATACATGTTGATTATGGGCTTCAGCACATTTTGCTAATGTCAAACTTTACTATACATTTGTAAATGTTGTCATATTTTGTGCGGACTTTTTTCCGCCTTATCTCTCTCCTTTCTCTTGCAGGTGAACTCTTCGCCGTCCCCCGGTTCATTTATCCCACGTAGAGTTTACTGAGCTGTTGTGCAGGTCAGAGTTCAGCCACACATCGGGGAACTCCTACCTTAGTCCTGTTCTCAATCTCATGGATGGTAAGCTGCATAGGAATGTTAAAGCTGTGCAGGATGTTGCCTCCGAACACCAGAGTGTCCACAGGAGTGTAGACAGCATGAATCCACCCTAAATCACAAAACCACATTTATAAAGAGATGAAGAACAAAGAGAGGATTCATGCAAACTCCTACTCTGCATACGGGTCCAGATAAAGCTGAGCCTTCCCGTTCATTCAAGAGGTAGCTGATCTATTCCTGCTGGCTACTTTAAAACAACCATGCCAACCCACCAGATGGGATGAAGAAGGTGTATCCCTGTTTAAGCTCCACTCTCTGGCATCCGTCCGCCCGGTCTCCCAGGAAGATATCGCTCTGCTTGCCTGACAGGACCCAGTCCTCATACAGAGCAAGGTTATGGGGTGTTGGAGGCACAAGCCAGAACACCTGCGGAGAAGAAGTACTCTCTATTTAGAGGTCATCCCGTACAGGCGTGGCCAAGTAAGGTCAAATTGACTCTAAAAACTGCCCACAACATTTAAGGCTTTTACAAATATTTTACATACTTTCTTCTTTTCTATCCTGATGTCTAATAAATATACTACTAAATGAAGCTTTATGGCACAAAATATCAGATGCGTTATAAGAGACTAGAATTAACTTACTTTCTGTCCCTTGAATACATGATACCAAACTGAAGTTCCCCCAAAATCGATGTGGAAGTCTGTGTAGCAACCCTTTACACTCATCAGGCAATACCTAAAACAGAAATAACATTTCCAAAGAGGCAAGGTGCTGGTAAGTAGGTACACTGATATCCATAGAAATATCGCAAAAGGAACCCCAGTTTTATTTTACTGAGAAAAAGAAAAGGAAGCTCACAGGGGCACTACAGCAGAGAAAATGATCCACAATAGGATGTCTCTCCTCTGGAAATGAATGAAGGAGTGATTGACCCCCTGAAACATTCATTATTTGCTGATTAGGCTAGACGGGAGCAGAGAGAATCAGCAGTGAGATGTAAACAGAGCAGTTCTGCTGTGAATCTCACTGACAGATGATGTGACACTTTTACCAATAAAAACAAGTTAGCTTGGATCACAACTGTGCCAGATGAATTTAAAAAATCATCACTGACATCATTTTGGACTGTTTCATATTGGAATCTGTGTTATAATCTAAAAAGTGCCTCATTGTCACGTGAAAGGTCATCCATAATTCATAAATGTTCAATAAAGTGAGCCATTTGTGAACAACTCAATTGGTTTGTGTGTCTGTAAGGAGTGAAAACAGCTCTACCACCCTCTAGTGGTGACAGTGAACTAAAACATTGCTTCTATAAGTTCTGGCTGAAATCATGGCAGCAATGATTCGTTACTGGATTTCAGTAAAAAGTAGTCTTTTGTTTTTAATCAGCAACCACCGAAGCTCTCCGAACACTGCTGGAGGTCCGCTGGGCACAAAACATGAGCCTCGAAGGTTCAAAGGAAAGGCTCGATGGTTTGGATTCATTTAGATTCTTCTTCAGGTGATTGGCTGAGCGGTGTGTGTGCAGTCACATCACAGCTGTTAGAAAGCATCCTCCTCTGTGCAGAACAGAGTTCTGTTGCCTAGCAACAATCAGGAGCAGGTAGAGGAGGTGAGAGCCTGCAGTGCTCTACTGTGATGCAGCGATGGAGGACAGGTCCTATTTACTGCTAAGGAAGCAGATATCTTCTCCATTTACTGTATTGTTGCTTGACACATAATTCATTCTTCAAACAGACTGAATAAGACAACAGGAACAGAGTCGTACCGTTGCACTTTGGGGTACTTCATCTCTGAGATGACGTTGGAGGCTTCAGTTTGGCTTTGTTTCAGATCAGGAGGCCACATGTTGTCCACCCAGTCCACCTGATCCACCTGTCAGAGCCACAACGGCACATTCAACCATCTGTCATCCCTTCTTTGAATGTGGTCCTAGATTTGTGACCTCTATCCAACCTTCCATAACACATGAGGGAGTGTCGGGTACATTACCACCGTGGGCCGCTTGATCAGGTTCTCCAGCTTCGTGTGACTGAACTCTAAGCTGATGACATTGAAGAGTTTGTCCCGCTCTTCCTCTGGCGTCTCATAATAACGGACAAACTGAGCCATGCTCATCTCGGAGCCTTTCTGAGTGCTGACGTCCATAACGTCCACCGAGCGACGGCTGCCTGCCAGAAACAGACAAAACACACGTGGAGGTGAAGCAGCGCTTCCGAGCTCAGTCACACGTAACACGTCTGTGAGCTTATATGCAGTTCGTCACATTTACAAATAGAAAACAAATGTTATTATGGATAACAGCAGTAGCTGTAAAATACATGTTATTCCCAATGTTCACCACTAGATGGGGCAACTACACCTCAATCCTGCTCTGCTCTCACGCTTCACTTGTCATAGTTGTATTTTAGGGCCTTAGAAAACAACTGCAAACAGAAAATTATATCATATTTTGTGAATAATAGCAATAATATTTGGTAGTGCAAGACAATAGATGGAAAGGTGTTGTTACCAGATTACATGGGACCCCCAACAATATGAGCAAGATGGCTGCACCCCCACAGCCTCCATAACAAAGACCCAACTAAAGGAAGAGTTTACTGATTAAACAGCAGGAAAATAAACAGCAGGAAAATAAAATAGAAATGATTTTTCTACCGAATTTAGACATAAGTGTGACTGGAACTTTTGGACTTTTTGTAAATGTTGGCCATGTTTTGATGTTTACTTTTTGACAGTAGTAGTTTTGCTGCTCTGCTGCTGTTACACACAAAACATCAGCTTCTCTGATGTTCGCACGATTCCTTCCTCAACCTTCAGATAAGGTTAGGTTAGGTTAGGTTAGGGTTTGGGTTAGGTTAGGGTAGGTTAGGGTTAGGCTAGGTTAGGTTAGGTTAGGTAGTTACTTTATTAATCCCCGAGGGGACATTTTTTCGCTACAGCAGCATACAGAAGCAACAGATAGTAATAGAACAATAGAAAAGCAATAAAATAGCAGTAAAATAGCAGTAAAAACTATAAAATATAAATATAAAATATAAAAACATGTTTCTTTCCCATGTTGGCCAAAACTCACAGTTTAAGTTGAGAGTACGTTTTTAAAGTCATTATCTCATCGTTATGGCCGTTTTCTTTACACTACTTTCCTTCAATAAACTGATGTGGTGGTAAATATCTGACTTCAGGACACTTTTAGGGGCTGATTCCCATCAGTGAGGTGACTCCACCTCTCTACTGGGTTAGGTTAGGTTAGGTTAGGTTAGGTTAGGGTAGGGTAGGTTAGGTTAGGGTAGGTTAGGTTAGGTTAGGGTAGGGTAGGTTAGGGTAGGTTAGGGTTAGGTTAGGTTAGGTTAGGTTAGGGTAGGGTAGGTTAGGGTAGGTTAGGTTAGGTTAGGTTAGGGTAGGTTAGGGTTAGGTTAGGTTAGGTTAGGTTAGGGTAGGGTAGGTTAGGGTAGGTTAGGTTAGGTTAGGGTAGGTTAGGGTTAGGTTAGGTTAGGTTAGGTTAGGGTAGGGTAGGTTAGGGTAGGTTAGGTTAGGTTAGGTTAGGTTAGGTTAGGTTAGGTTAGGGTAGGTTAGGTTAGGTTAGGTTAGGTTAGGGTAGGGTAGGTTAGGTTAGGTTAGGTTAGGTTAGGGTAGGTTAGGGTTAGGTTAGGTTAGGTTAGGTTAGGGTAGGTTAGGGTAGGTTAGGTTAGGTTAGGTTAGGTTAGGTTAGGTTAGGTTAGGTTAGGGTTTGGGTTAGGGTAGGTTAGGTTGGGTTAGGGTTTGGGTTAGGGTAGGTTAGGTGTAGGGTAGGGTAGGTTTAGGGTAGGGTTAGGTTAGGGTAGGTTAGGGTGGGTTAGGTTAGGTTAGGGTTTGGGTTAGGGTAGGTTAGGGTTAGGGTTAGGGTTAGGGTTAGTTAACACGTCTACATTGGTAAATATACGTGAGTGTGTTCGTAGCTTTCCACTTACCAACTAATCCTTTAATTTCACTCACTGTGAACTCTGGATCAGGCATCCTGTGTAATGGAAGAGAGGGCTTCATTTGTTATGTGTTAAAAATAAATGTGCAACAAATACATGAGAGCAGTCCCAGATTATTGTTAATAACGGTGTATTGACAGAAACTTGTCTCACCTGATCCCCAGCTCATCTTTGCCCTTGAAGATGAGCGGGATGCGGAGAGCTTCTCTCTGCACGTATTCATAAGTGAAGTCTGCAACACAGAAGCGGATGTTTGAGGACGTTGGAAGTGCAAAACTATAAAATGATAGCTGTAACAACAGCTGACCCCAAACCAGCATGCCATGCCCGGTGTCCCGGTGTCCCGGTACCTTTCCCCTCCATTAGGTGGACGAAGTCCGCGCTGTAGCGGTCGCTGAGCAGCTTCTCCTCCACGCTGAAGCCGCGGATGTTGGCGATCTCCTCCGCGTCCGACAGGTCGTCGTCCTCGTCGTACATCCTCCGGCAGATGGAGCGCTGCAACCACATTCACAAACCTCCGTCAGGCCACCTGTCTCTGCACCCAACACGCTTCATGTCTAACTTCCGAACCGGATTCCGGTTTCGGTAGTAACCGTCCCGTTACCATGGTAGCACCGTTTTCCTCTGATAACCATTAATAACACTTATCCTGGGGATGCAGCTGTTGGTATGATGTTCTACAACGAGGATTATATTCATTTATTTCGTTTTAACCACCGTGAATTATTACAGATGTAAAATAAGTTATAAGTTATAGTTTCGTTGCCTGAAACTTGAACAGCTTCAAACGTTAGCTTAGCTAACTAATTAGCTCGATCAGAAGCTAACACCGCGGATGTTCCGCACCAGTTTGCGTCCGGACTCTGCGCACGTTTCCGCGGCCTGCGCCATCGTCTCGTCCGGATGGTTTCAGTCCCTCAGTGGCGGAGAAGCATCTTCGTGCGGAGCGAAGTTTAAAGAAGCACTTAGCACGCTTTGCAGGTTCAAAACAAGGGAACCATGTTTTTGTGTATTACGTCACCGCCAGGAACCAAAACATTGTCGGTGACGTCACGTCACGACATGTCGGCGCTTCTCAACCGATTTACGGAGTCGTTGTCGCGAGTCGCTGTTTGTTTGTCGTAGAAAAACAGATGACGAATTAATTATTAATTCTCAAATAGTTAGCACATTGTTTTAGAAGCTAGTATATCAGCTCTTCTCCTTCTTCCATTTTTAAAGTAACTACGTTCAATAAGATGAGTGGGTCACGTGGGCTGGTTCCCGTTCAACAGCTGGAGTTAGAAAGCGGTTTTCTCCGTCTTTCCACCCGTTGACCGGTTAATTACAGCAGATAGGGTTAGGAGGTTAGGAGGTTAGGGTTAGGAGGTTAGGAGGTTAGGGTTAGGAGGTTAGGAGCTCGGGAGCGGATGTTCCCTCAGAGCGCGCGGGCTTCTGGGTAATGTAAGGTGCAGGCGGCACAACACGCTGCAGGCTGCTGGTGGAAACAGCTTCCGCAGTCCGTCAGCTGGCGAGCTCCAACCGTCTTTCCGTGTCGCCGGTCGGCCGCTGCTCCTCGTGCTGTCCCGCCGCAGTAGCAACCAGCGGAGCTGCTCGTGCGTGTTTGTTGAGCGACATGAGTCTGAACGAGCACTCTCTGCAGGCGCTGTCCTGGAGGAAGCTGTACCTGAGCCGAGCCAAGCTGAAGGCGTCCAGCCGGACATCCGCGCTGTTGTCGGGGTTTGCTATGGTAACATCGCTCCTGATCCTGCTGGCGGTCTTCGGTCGACTCGTCCGTCACGTGACAACACTGCCTTGTGTAAACTTGTGCTTCCTGTTTCCTTCCCAGGTGGCCATGGTAGAAGTGCAGCTGGACAACAGCTACCCGTACCCCCCCGCCCTGCTCATTGCCTTCAGCGCCTGCACCACGGTGCTGGTGGCCGTCCACCTGTTTGCTCTGATGGTCAGCACCTGCATCCTGCCCAACATAGAGGCCGTCAGCAACGTCCACAACCTCAACTCGGTGAAGGAGTCTCCACATGAGCGGATGCACCGGCACATAGAGCTGGCGTGGGCTTTTTCCACGGTCATCGGTACTTTGCTCTTCCTCGCTGAGGTGGTCCTACTCTGCTGGGTGAAGTTTCTGCCAGTAAAGCCCCTCAAATCCAGCAATAACACCATTTCATCTGGTGTGGCTGCTGCTATCACCTCCACCTCCATCATGGTGCCTTTTGGTTTAATCTTCATCGTCTTTGCGGTGCATTTCTACCGTTCCTTGGTCAGCCACAAGACTGACAGACAGTTTCAGGAGCTGGAGGAGCTGTCGAACCTCACCAGGCTGCAGAACGAGCTCGACAACAGAGGGGATTCTTCCATGTTGCATTCGCCGAGCTCCCATTTCCCATAGACACGACTCCACGGCGTCACTGCAACACAGAAGACACCATGTTGGCTTCTCATTTTTTTACAGGAATGAAGATGTATCTCACCCTTTGTTAGAATCTTTACTTTTGTGAAGAGTTGTATTTTTAGACGACACATTTGATCAACTGTGAACTCACAAATCTGCCATAACGCATGTAGCTTGACATCAGAACGTCTTAGCTGTGATAGTTGCCTGATGTCTGTCTGACGTTGTGGACATCCGAACATCTCTGGGACTCCTGTCTGTTGCCTGCTGCATTTATTCACATGTTTGTCAGTGAACACTGCGTTTGTTCATGCGTATTATCTTGTTGTGTTTTGTGAAGTATTTCCCCTCTGATTTAGGTGAACTAAAGTGATGCTGTTTGCTTTGACTGACTAAACTGCCAGAACTACAGTATTCCTAATCTGTTGGCTGTGGTGTTGCAATAAACACTTCTTTTTTTTTCAAGTGGCATTCAAAGTTTTAAGAGTGTAGAAAGCAGTTTGATTCAAAAACTTCTTTAATCTGAACTTTTCATGCAATCAATGACAGTTTTGCAAAAGTGACATTCAAAGTTCATGAGTAACTTATTACTTATACTTGATATATACAGGACCTGCTTTAACCAACCATCATCTTTATGATGTACAACGGCCCTTTTGGATGGTTTTGTTTGACTTGACACTAAAGGTTTGTTTGTGCCTATCTGATTCATTACTCATTCTGTATAATCATATTGTGACCTCTGGAGTGCTGGTGAATAATAGCTTCTTTATAAAGTCTGGGCACTACAGTTGTCTCACATGTTGCTTTCATCATTCATTCTCAAACTACACATCTAGAGCTTTTCAGCCAGTTTATTCATGTTTAACGAGCATTTTATTCCAAACAAGTTAGAGAAAGTGATCAGTCTGAGTAAAGAGTCCATGTTGGAGGAGGTAACAGTTGGAGATGCACTCAGGAGGGAAGTGAAGACGGTCCGATGCTGCTTTGTAATTAGAGATTGGGGCGTCGTTGTGAACAGGTCATCTTCCAGGCTGGTTGTTGCAACTAGTATTTTCCAAAAAAATAATAAACAGAAGACAGCATTATAGGTTTCTCTTGAATAATAAAGTGTGGCTGCAGTATCAGGTAACTTTTACAAGCAGTGTGAGAATACAGCATACAGAGAATAGAGTCCCCATCAACAAGGACAGGAAAGAGGCCCAGCTCCAACCGCAAGATCTGCAGCGCTGCAGACGGAGCAGCAGCTTCGCCCCCCAGGCTGATCCTCACATACAACGTTTAATTACACTCATCACAACACTAGCAGATGGGATTACCATGTTACATGTTATCACTAGTGTTTTCAACTGTAGTGAAACACTGATGGATGTTGTGGTTTGCTCCTCGGACAAAGACCAATAATGTGGGTGAAAATATGAACAAATGGAACATGCTGAATACGAGTTGATCATTTATCTGTGATTGTAGTGCAGCTTTCAACTTACTGTTGATCCTCTGTTGTTGTTTACTGATCAAGGCAAGCGGATTCAGCTTCCCTTAAAACCAACTGCATATCAACCAGGTGCACCTTGAAAAAGAAGATAATCACATGTTTTAATCCATAATATTGCACTAGAAAAGGGCTTTGTTGTCCATGCTTATTTGATTGTGTCATGTAAGTGGTGCAAAAATCAAGTGATTGAATGAGATGTCTGTAATAGTCATTGACAATGTCATACCTTTGGAATCGGATACTTGGCTGGTGTTGGTGCTTCATCCCTCCCAAAATCAGACAGGGTGCCGCATTTTGCTCCTCCATCCACCCAGAAGCCTTCATAAAGCTGCCCTTTGTCACAATAGTAGAACTTTCCATGACCGCTCTTCTTGCCATCTCGCCAGCTGCCTTCATACCAGTTTTCGTTTGCTACAACGGTTGTTGAAAAGTCACATTATACATTTCTCTACTATTGAAAAGCATCCGAACAGCAATCTATTATTGATTGAGAGGATTGTGAAGCAAATTTCTCTTACAAAACCGAATGATTCCCTGTCCATGATTCTTATCCTTCATCCACTCTCCCTCGTAGATGTCTCCGTTCTCATAGTACATCCTTCCCCAGCCACTCCGTTGGTCCTCCCTCCACTCACCCTCATAAACTGATGAGTTATTGTAAAAGTACGTCCCATACCCCTGAACAGAATAATGAACAGACTGTACGTTACTTTTCCACTTTTCTTTACAGGGGTCCACACATGTGACGATAAATAATTTATCAACAGACAACAAATCAAAGATAGAGAAAAAGGTTTTATATGGAAGCATATTTGAAGTGTTACACTGCGTGTAAAACATGATGTCCAATACATACGTGCTTCTTTCCATCCTCCCATGTACCGCAGTACTTCCGTGCATACTCCTTTGATTTGGGGATGAGCACACTGTAGGTACCATCTCCATCCTGTTTTCCAGATTTCCACTCTCCACTATAAATGGCACCAGACTTCTTCCAAATGTGAGTTCCCTTGCCTTGAAATAAAAATGCGTGAGCAAACATTTCAGCTATAGCGTAACCACAAACTTGTTAGAGGCGGGTAACACCTGAACAACATCTCACCATGCTTCTTGTTGTCCTGCCACTCGCCAGTGTAAGCATTTCCACTGTCTGAGAATACAGTGTGCCGCAGTCCACGTTTCTGTGACTTAACATCCAACAACGTGGAGTTTGGCAGATTTGTTCTCGATGCTTTAAGAAAGGGCATGGCTGGGTCCTCTGAAACAAAAACCTACATGTAGGTTAGCCTATCCCCCTCACACTGAACAACTAATTGCAAAAGGAGAAAAACTCTTCCCTCAATGCAGGTCAAATTCAAGGACTCCCTCAATGATGTGACTTACTTCAACTCAGTCCGCTGTTAAACTCAGTCTCTTAAACTCGGTCTGTTAAACTCGGTCTGATGTTAAACTCACTCTGATGTTAAACTCACTCCGATGTTAAACCCGGTCTGATGTTAAACCCGGTCTGATGTTAAACTCACTCTGATGTTAAACCCGGTCTGATGTTAAACTCACTCTGATGTTAAACCCGGTCTGATGTTAAACTCACTCTGATGTTAAACTCACTCTGATGTTAAACCCGGTCTGATGTTAAACTCACTCTGATGTTAAACTCACTCTGATGTTAAATCCGGTCTGATGTTAAACCCGGTCTGATGTTAAACTCACTCTGATGTTAAACCCGGTCTGATGTTAAACTCACTCTGATGTTAAACCCGGTCTGATGTTAAACCCGGTCTGATGTTAAACTCACTCTGATGTTAAACCCGGTCTGATGTTAAACCCGGTCTGATGTTAAACTCACTCTGATGTTAAACCCGGTCTGATGTTAAACTCACTCTGATGTTAAACTCACTCTGATGTTAAACTCACTCTGATGTTAAACCCGGTCTGATGTTAAACTCACTCTGATGTTAAACTCACTCTGATGTTAAATCCGGTCTGATGTTAAACCCGGTCTGATGTTAAACTCACTCTGATGTTAAACCCGGTCTGATGTTAAACTCACTCTGATGTTAAACCCGGTCTGATGTTAAACCCGGTCTGATGTTAAACTCACTCTGATGTTAAACTCACTCTGATGTTAAACCCGGTCTGATGTTAAACCCGGTCTGATGTTAAACTCACTCTGATGTTAAACCCGGTCTGATGTTAAACTCACTCTGATGTTAAACCCGGTCTGATGTTAAACTCACTCTGATGTTAAACTCACTCTGATGTTAAACCCGGTCTGATGTTAAACTCACTCTGATGTTAAACTCACTCTGATGTTAAATCCGGTCTGATGTTAAACCCGGTCTGATGTTAAACTCACTCTGATGTTAAACTCACCCTGATGTTAAACCCGGTCTGATGTTAAACCCGGTCTGATGTTAAACCCGGTCTGATGTTAAACTCACTCTGATGTTAAACTCACTCTGATGTTAAACCCGGTCTGATGTTAAACTCACTCTGATGTTAAACCCGGTCTGATGTTAAACCCGGTCTGATGTTAAACTCACTCTGATGTTAAACTCACTCTGATGTTAAACTCACTCTGATGTTAAACCCGGTCTGATGTTAAACCCGGTCCGATGTTAAACCCGGTCTGATGTTAAACTCACTCTGATGTTAAACTCACTCTGATGTTAAACCCGGTCTGATGTTAAACCCGGTCTGATGTTAAACTCACTCTGATGTTAAACTCACTCTGATGTTAAACTCACTCTGATGTTAAACCCGGTCTGATGTTAAACTCACTCTGATGTTAAACCCGGTCTGATGTTAAACTCACTCTGATGTTAAACCCGATCTGATGTTAAACTCACTCTGATGTTAAACCCGGTCTGATGTTAAACTCTGATGTTAAACCGGTCTGATGTCTGATGTTAAACACCGATGTCTGATGTTAAACCTGGTCTGATGTTAAACTCACTCTGATGTTAAACTCTGATGTTAAACCCTCTGATGTTAAACTCCTCTGATGTCTGATGTTAAACCCGGTCTGATGTTAAACTCACTCTGATGTTAAACTCACTCTGATGTTAAACCCGGTCTGATGTTAAACCCGGTCTGATGTTAAACTCACTCTGATGTTAAACTCACTCTGATGTTAAACCCGGTCTGATGTTAAACCCGGTCTGATGTTAAACCGGTCTGGTCTGATGTTAAACTCACTCTGTTAAACTCACTCTGATGTTAAACCCGGTCTGATGTTAAACCCGGTCTGATGTTAAACTCACTCTGATGTTAAACTCACTCTGATGTTAAACCCGGTCTGATGTTAAACTCACTCTGATGTTAAACTCACTCTGATGTTAAACCCGGTCTGATGTTAAACCTGGTCTGATGTTAAACTCACTCTGATGTTAAACTCACTCTGATGTTAAACCCGGTCTGATGTTAAACTCACTCTGATGTTAAACTCACTCTGATGTTAAACGATGTCTGATGTTAAACTCACTCTGATGTTAAACCCGGTCTGATGTTAAACTCACTCTGATGTTAAACTCACTCTGATGTTAAACCCGGTCTGATGTTAAACCCGGTCTGATGTTAAACCCGGTCTGATGTTAAACTCACTCTGATGTTAAACTCACTCTGATGTTAAACTCACTCTGATGTTAAACCCGGTCTGATGTTAAACCCGGTCTGATGTTAAACTCGTTACCAGGCGAGCAGCAGGATCTTCGCTCGGCTCGTCTGTAATGGAGAAGGTTTATTTGCTGTATCCTAGCAACAGTAAGGTGAGCTGTGATTGGTGCTGATTACATTTAATTCAGACCCAGTTTAGAAATGACGCTTAAACACGTGTTTGCTCTCATCGGACTCGTTTGTACTTATTTGCTGCAACTTGTTTGTTTACTGTTTGCGGGTTCAACAACGATGTTAGTGGGTTTTGATGTGCGCATGCGCCGTGCAGCACAGTTAAACAGCGTGCGAGTGGCCGAGCGGCAGTGAGGAGGAGGAGGAGGACCGACGGGAAGCTTCTTCATCAGCTGCTGCACCACGATGTCCAAACCGAAGCTCCAGACGGAGTGGGAGGAGATGGACGAGGAGTACCAGCAACTACAGGTGACACGAGCGGACCGGGCCTTCACCCGGTGCGGCCGGGTGCTCCGGTAGCGGCTCCGGTAGCGGCTCCGGTTCTTTTCCTGTTCGCCATTCATTCTCAGCTCAGCTGTAACCGCAGCACCGAGCCGTTAAACGGTTAAAGCTGCGAACAGAACATGTATGTGACATGTAACATGTATGTGACATGTTACATGTTACATGTTTAGAACAGCGGGGTTAGCAGCTAGTGCTAGCTGCCTGTCTTCCTGGTGCTGTTGTGTTTAGCGGCTAACCAGCTGTTAACCTGGTTAGTTAACGTAGTTAACCTAGTTAACCTCCACTGTAACATGGTGACATTGATTCATGTGAACACCTGCTGACTGAGTTCACTGGAGCTCCTAAAGGCGGCTGTGGTTCTGTTTACTGACCTGGTTGAACTGGAGCCGTTGGTCGACTTAGGTCGACTTAGATCGACTTGGAGGTCGACTTAGATCGACTTAGGTCGAGTAAGATCGACTTAGATCGACTTAGATCGAGTAAGGTCGAGTTAGATCGAGTAAGATCGACTTAGATCACTTGAAACAACAAAGAGTAGCTTGACTATGAGTAGGGACATGGAGAGACATGGAGAGACAGCTCTGAGGTCCTACAGAACCTGATATATACCTGATATAACTAATATACCTGATATAACTAATATACCTGATATATACCTGATATAACTAATATACCTGATATAACTAATATACCTGATATAACTAATATACCTGATATAACTGATATAACTAATATACCTGATATAACTAATATACCTGATATAACTAATATACCTGATATAACTGATATAACTAATATACCTGATATAACTAATATACCTGATATAACTAATATAACTAATATACCTGATATAACTAATATACCTGATATAACTGATATACCTGATATAACTAATATACCTGATATAACTGATATAACTAATATACCTGATATAACTAATATACCTGATATAACTGATATAACTAATATACCTGATATAACTAATATACCTGATATAACTGATATAACTAATATACCTGATATAACTAATATACCTGATATAACTAATATACCTGATATAACTAATATACCTGATATAACTAATATACCTGATATAACTAATATACCTGATATAACTAATATAACTGATATAACTGATATAACTAATATACCTGATATAACTGATATAACTAATATACCTGATATAACTAATATACCTGATATAACTAATATACCTGATATAACTAATATACCTGATATAACTAATATACCTGATATAACTGATATAACTAATATACCTGATATAACTAATATACCTGATATATACTGATATAACTAATATACCTGATATAACTAATATACCTGATATAACTGATATAACTAATATACCTGATATAATATATACCTGATATAACTAATATACCTGATATAACTAATATACCTGATATAACTGATATAACTAATATACCTGATATAACTAATATACCTGATATAACTGATATAACTAATATACCTGATATAACTAATATACCTGATATAACTGATATAACTAATATACCTGATATAACTACCTGATATAATATACCTGATATAACTAATATACCTGATATAACTAATATAACTGATATAACTGATATAACTGATATAACTAATATACCTGATATAACTAATATAACTGATATACCTGATATAACTAATATACCTGATATAACTGATATAACTAATATACCTGATATAACTACTATAACTGATATACCTGATATAACTAATATACCTGATATAACTAATATACCTGATATAACTGATATAACTGATATAACTAATATACCTGATATAACTGATATAACTAATGATATAACTAATATAACTGATATAACTGATATAACTGATATAACTAATATACCTGATATAACTAATATACCTGATATAACTAATATACCTGATATAACTGATATAACTAATATACCTGATATAACTAATATACCTGATATAACTGATATAACTAATATACCTGATATAACTAATATACCTGATATAACTAATATACCTGATATAACTAATATACCTGATATAACTGATATAACTAATATACCTGATATAACTAATATAACTGATATAACTAATATACCTGATATAACTAATATACCTGATATAACTAATATACCTGATATAACTGATATAACTAATATACCTGATATAACTAATATACCTGATATAACTGATATAACTAATATACCTGATATAACTAATATAACTGATATACCTGATATAACTAATATACCTGATATAACTGATATAACTAATATACCTGATATAACTACTATAACTGATATAACTGATATAACTAATATACCTGATATAACTAATATACCTGATATAACTGATATAACTAATATACCTGATATAACTAATATACCTGATATAACTGATATAACTAATATACCTGATATATATACCTGATATAACTAATATACCTGATATAACTGATATAACTAATATACCTGACTATATACTGATATAACTGATATAACTGATATAACTGATATAACTAATATACCTGATATAACTGATATAACTAATATACCTGATATAACTAATATACCTGATATAACTGATATAACTAATATACCTGATATAACTAATATACCTGATATAACTGATATACCTGATATAACTGATATAACTAATATACCTGATATAACTGATATAACTAATATACCTGATATAACTAATATACCTGATATAACTGATATAACTAATATACCTGATATAACTGATATAACTAATATACCTGATATAACTGATATAACTAATATACCTGATATAACTAATATACCTGATATAACTGATATAACTAATATACCTGATATAACTAATATCAGGTATCTCACCTGAGCAGAAATGGTCGTTGCGGTAATGAGGAGGATGATAACGAGGAGGATGTTCATGAGGAGGATGTTGTTCATGAGGAGGATGTTGTTCATGAGGAGGATGTTGTTCATGAGGAGGATGTTCATGAGGAGGATGTTGTTCATGAGGAGGATGATAACGAGGAGGATGTTCATGAGGAGGATGATAACGAGGAGGATGTTCATGAGGAGGATGTTCATGAGGAGGATGTTCATGAGGAGGATGATAACGAGGAGGATGTTCATGAGGAGGATGATAACGAGGAGGATGTTCATGAGGAGGATGTTCATGAGGAGGATGTTGTTCATGAGGAGGATGTTCATGAGGAGGATGTTGTTCATGAGGAGGATGATAACGAGGAGGACGTTCATGAGGAGGATGTTGTTCATGAGGAGGATGATAACGAGGAGGATGTTCATGAGGAGGATGTTCATGAGGAGGATGTTGTTCATGAGGAGGATGATAACGAGGAGGATGTTCATGAGGAGGATGTTCATGAGGAGGATGTTGTTCATGAGGAGGATGATAACGAGGAGGATGTTCATGAGGAGGATGTTCATGAGGAGGATGTTCATGAGGAGGATGTTCATGAGGAGGATGATAACGAGGAGGATGTTCATGAGGAGGATGTTCATGAGGAGGATGTTCATGAGGAGGATGATCATGAGGAGGATGTTCATGAGGAGGATGTTCATGAGGAGGATGATAACGAGGAGGATGTTCATGAGGAGGATGTTCATGAGGAGGATGTTCATGAGGAGGATGATAACGAGGAGGATGTTCATGAGGAGGATGATAACGAGGAGGATGTTCATGAGGAGGATGTTCATGAGGAGGATGATAACGAGGAGGATGTTGTTCATGAGGAGGATGTTGTTCATGAGGAGGATGATAACGAGGAGGATGTTCATGAGGAGGATGTTCATGAGGAGGATGTTCATGAGGAGGATGTTAATGAGGAGGATGTTCATGAGGAGGATGTTGCTCATGAGGAGGATGTTCATGAGGAGGATGTTGTTAATGAGGAGGATGTTCATGAGGAGGATGTTGTTAATGAGGAGGATGATAACGAGTTGCTAACCTCAGATCAGAGGATAATTGACAGACCAGTTGAGTCCTACTGAGCAGCTCTGGTGAACATCAGCTGATCTGGTCGACCAGTAGAAATGTGTGAAAAGGGAAGATTTGTTTCTCAGGAGGATCAAACAATGTTTCACTGAGAAGCGTTTCCACCTCCGTCCATGCTCTCCGTCCATGCTCTCCGTCCATGCTCTCCGTCCATGCTCTCCGTCCATGCTCTCCGTCCATGCTCTCCGTCCATGCTCTCCGTCCATGCTCTCCGTCCATGCTCCTCCGTCCATGCTCTCCGTCCATGCTCCCCGTCCATGCTCCCCGTCCATGTTCTCGTCCTCCATTCAGAGGCTTCTTTTCTAAGTTTTGGTTGAGATTCTAATATAGTTTCACTCTTTCAAAGAAGTGTTTTCAACAAGTAACGCTGGTTCTAAACATCCTTCAGTTGTGCTTTGTGATTTTATTTGGGTACATTTGTGATTTGTATTTGTCTTTTATTCTTGGAGGTCCAGTTTGGTTTTGTTGCTCCTCTGAGAGTCACATGACATTTCTAACCCAACTTCATGCATTTGTTTCATTTCTTAGGAAACTCACAAAGTATACAGACAGAAGTTAGAGGAGCTCACTAATCTGCAGACGACATGCAGCAGCGCCATCAGTAAACAGAGGAAATGCCTAAAAGACCTCCGGCAGAGTTTGACCAGGTAAGTAAAGCTCACGATTACAGAAATCATGTCGATGGATTTCTACGACCAAACTCAACAGTTCGGCTGTTTTCTGGTACATTTCAGAATAAAAGCTCCTCCAACACAGGAAGGACTGATTGTTCTCATCACTCTCAATATTTTAAATTGATAAATATATCACGTTGTTGAGAGTTGATGTATTCCTCCTTCTGATGTGTGTTTTTCCGTTTGTCTTTCCAGGTGTTCACAAGCATGTGATGAGAAAGACTTGAAGCTGCTAACGGACATCAAAACGCAGATCAAAGACAAAGAAAATGTTTTCTTTGATATGGAAGCGTATTTGCCGAAGAAGAATGGGTGAGAACTTATTTTCTATGTTAAAGCTGATATCAGTCATGGTGAGACTGGCTGTAACATTAAAACCATAAAAGCTCTGCAGCCTCTTCCTCACCGAGATGTTGTGCTCTGTTCAGACTGTACCTGAATCTGGTCCTCGGCAACGTCAACGTCACGCTTCTCAGCAACCAGGCAAAGTATGTGGAGCCTTTTGGAAAACTTAAAAATGTCGTTTTCAACTGTTGTGTGCTGCTGTCAGTTTCACTTCTTCTTCTGTTTACACAGATTTGCCTACAAAGACGAGTATGAGAAGTTTAAGCTTTATATGACGATAATCTTGATGTTTGGAGCAATAACCTGCCTCTTCTTCCTAAACTATCGGTAGGACCACGTCTTCCCCTGAAGCCTGGTTATTATTCTGGTTATTATTGGTGTTGATGCTGGGATGAATTGATTATTTTGGTGTGTCGGCCTTGTTCAGAGTCACTGATGAGATCTTCAACTTCTTGCTGGTGTGGTACTACTGCACACTGACCATAAGGGAAAGCATCCTCATGAGCAACGGCTCCAGGTAGGTTGGAAACATCACAGAATTTATTCTGAAGAATAGATTTTTTTTAATTCAATTGAACACAGGATTTCTGATTTTATTTTGAAAGTGTGGTCATTTAGCAGGATGTAAATACTTCATGTTCTCTTCAGGATCAAAGGCTGGTGGGTGTCTCACCATTACGTGTCCACCTTCCTGTCAGGCGTCATGCTTACCTGGTGAGACGTTGTCTTCCATTTCATGTTGATTCAGCATCATGTATGAACTTTATGTACGAGTTGATAAAAGCTGCATTATTATTCAGTTTTGAACTTTGTCTTTCTACAGGCCAGAGGGAGCCATGTACCAGATGTTCAGGAGCCAGTTCCTGGCGTTCTCCATCTATCAGAGTAAGAATATATTCAGTCCACCTGCAGCAGCATGTGTGTCTTTATTACCTTCTGTACGTTTCTGGATGCAGATTCTCTGATGTTGCTTCCATTTAAATTCAGACTGGTTCTTTCAGACCGTTCCTCCGTTAGCACGGTGCTTTATCCTCACAAAGCAGCAGGAACTTTTCCCCTTAACTTAATGTGTTGTAAACAAAAAATAGAGCCAGAAAATATTCACATTTAAGAAGCTTTAATTAGAGAATTTCTGCATTCATTAATTGACTGAATTAAATGACTTTAACAATGAATTGATTATCACAGTAGTTGTCTTACAGCAGCTGTAGAAGATAAGAGAATTATTCATACAGCTGTATGTTGTGTTGTTATACATACTGCAATATGCTTTCTATTTAGTCAAATAAGTTCCTGGATGCAGGAATGCGACTAACTAAGGATTATTTTTTATGATTTATTAATTTACCACAGTCCACAGAAACATCTTAAAATGTAATATTTTGTCTGAGCAACAGTCCAAAAATCAAAGATGTTCAGTTTAGAGTGAAAAGACAGAAACTAAAGCAGCAGATCATCTGATTGGAGAAACTTCAACCTCTGAATGTTTGTGCTGAAATTATTAATCAATCATGAAAATACTTGTATATAAACTTTCTGTCAAAGCTAATGGAATTGTCTCCATCATCTCAGCTCAGTCTGAATGTTTTCCATGTTTCTTTTTGAGGAAATAAGAGGTTAATCATTGCCTACATTTGAGTTTAAGGTTTTAAATCTGGGTTTTTACCAACAATACGAAGAGATGAAAGAACCCACCTCATAAGTAAAACATGCAAACAGAAAGGTGCTGAATGTAAAAACAGCAAATCGTAGAAACATGTTCGTTCGTCTGCCTCCATGATGAAAACATGACAAACTGCTTCCAGCTTCAGTATGAAAATGTTCAGCTCTTTATTGTGGAGTCCACAACGCTGAATTGGAGGAACATCCGATGTTCCCGTGTTCTCGTGTCAGATGCGGTCGTACTGCGACGCCACGCTGTGATCGCACACCGCCGGAGAGCAGCTCACGACCACAACACTCAAATGTTCTTTCAAATCGCTTCACATCAGTTAAATCAGCATTTTCCAAAAGACGGTTTCTTCCAACAACCGTGCAGTTGCAGGCGTTTCATTTAATTCCAGTGTGAACATGTAAGAGTTAACAGGAAGTAAACACATCAACTCCCTCTTCAAATTAATGAATGCGAACGTGTTGAAAGAGTCACCATCGAGTCAAATGTTTAAAAACAGAAAATCGTTGCAAATCCAGCTTAAACTGAGATAATTTGTCTCTTTTCTGTTTTGAGACCAAAATGACCCAGTTTCTGTTTTTAAAAGCGTCATGACGATCTGCTGCTGACGTTTTATTCTGTCTTCCATTTTATGGATTGTAACTTGTGATAAGCTGTCAGTCGGTGTTACGGAGTGAAACAATCCCAATGTTGGTATATTGGCCTTTATTCTTTTTATTTATTACTGGCATTATCCCGAGCATCTTTTTCTGCGTTACATTTTGTGGACTAAAGTTTTCCTATTCGACAACAAATATGCCGATATTGATATTTCTGTGAGGAGCCAGTATTGACCAATAAAATCCCTCGACCCATAAATCCCTCCGACTCTGATGTGTAGAGTTCAACTGGGTTTTTCCATCTCTACAAAATAATGAAATGATACAGAGACTGAATGACGGCATGTTTGCTTTTTTTTTTTTCTCCAAGAAACACTGATGGGAAGCAGCAATTTCTGAAAATGTTTAAATGCATGTTCTGTAAAAGGCTGATATCTGCTGATATAATTGTATAATCGATTGATATAATCAGTTGTTCTTTACTTTTTCTACTAAGGGTGCACAATATTGGACTTTTAGCTGATATTTATGACACTGTGCAGACATAAATTACAAAGCTTTTCAAAATGTACACATTCAGAAAACCACTTCAGCTGAGGTTCTGTAAAACATGCCGTTTTTATGTAGCATTTTCTTTTTAGTCATTTTAGCGTCTATCGGATGTTCAGACCAACATTTCATTTCAGTTTTAAAGTCTTTATCGTCCGATAGTGATGCTGAGCCGATGTTATCTTGCATCCCTACTTTTTACTAAATATAGTTGAAGACTTTTTCTACTTTGTGGCATTTTCTCTAGATTACTGAAGTTCAACTGATCTGTTCGTCCTCTTTGCCGTCGTTGACAGTGATGTGCTGCAGTCTTTTATTTTGTGCGATCCCGTCCTGCAGGCTTCGTCCAGTTCCTCCAGTACTACTACCAGAGCGGCTGCTTGTACCGGCTACGAGCTCTGGGAGAGAGAAATCAGCTGGACCTCACAGTGGGTGAGTTGGAAGCTATTTTTGGTGGCAGTCATTTCAATCGTTTGAACTCTTGAGCCATCTGTGAGTGAAATAGAGTAAAGGTTAGAGAACATGTGCTGGGACACGTCGGAGTAACTGGAACGAGGCCTCCATGAATTTGTTCTCTTATTGTTGTGCAGAAACAACTTGTGTTGAGTGTTGCTGCTCTTCTGTGTCTTGCAGAAGGATTTCAGTCCTGGATGTGGAGAGGACTCACTTTTCTTTTGCCTTTCCTCTTTTTTGGCCACGTAAGTCCAACTTTTCTTATTCAAACTAATCTTATTCAAGTATTTTAAAAGCAGGAAGACATTGCGTAAGATCATGCAACAGACCCATTTTAGATTAGCATTTGTTATTTGACCTGTATTGGGTGCATTAAAACAGGAGGAAGGTGGATGGAACATTTGCAAACTTTGCTCGTATGCAGCGACGTTGGAAAGATAAAGCTCCTCTTTCTCCACAGTTCTGGCAGCTGTACAACTCGGTGACCCTGTTTCGTTTGGCAGGACATGAGGACTGTAAGGAGTGGCAGGTAGGCTCACGTCGGCACATCCATCGCTTAAATGTCAAGAGACTGCTGGGAGCCGAGTTAGAAATGGCCTCGGTTGAGGAGGAGCATGTTTACAAGTCTTGTGTTGAAAATCACTATTATTTTGCACGTCTTTAAGGAAGCAGCGTTCCTGTAACTTCACATGGGGCCATATTCAGGGCTGCTAGTAAAGGGAACGTGTTGAAGACCCGTTTGTCAATGAGTGCATCCTTGTTTCTTAAAGGCGGCCTCGTAACAAGCTTCATTTACTCATGAGAAAGGAAGTGTGTCCATGTTTTGCACAGATAGCTTTTGTTATTTGAAGCAATTTCTACAGGATACTCTTCGGTTCAGAAGTGGAAAGTTGATCTGTATTCAGACGCATGCAGCAGATATCATCGTGTTTATAAGATTACGTCTTTCTTCTTTCAGGTATTCATGCTGGCGCTAACGTTTCTCATCCTCTTCCTGGGAAATTTTCTCACCACATTAAAAGTCGTCAACCAAAAAATTCAGAAAAACCCTGAAACGGTGCAAAAAACTGACTGAGAACAACGTCGGCGAGACGTCTCGGATCCTCTCAAACTAACAGTAATCTTAAAGCAGCGTCACAATCGCTGGATGGACTGAACATCTGAGAGAAGTTCCTCTTTCTCCGGCTTCAGCAGCGTCCACGCAGTCTGTGGCAACACGTGCTTTAGCTTTCTGCTCAGCGGTGCTCAGACGGAGGACTTCATCTTCATCTTCATCTTCATCTGTATAGAAAACATGTGACCGAGTTTGTATGGGTGCATGAATCTGTCCGACGGCCTTCTGTTCAAATCATATGCAACTAAAAGAGAGCAGCTCCATCCATTGAACAGAAAGTAGTCGGCCTTTGACAACCGAACGTCTGTCGTGTGCGTACTTCATGCCTCTGAAGTAGTCGTAGTCCAACTGGCTCCAACAAAACTTCTTCATGCTCGGTTTGACTCTGCCAATAATTCCTTCAACTTTTGATGTCTATTTTTCAGCGATTCCACTTCAAACCCTGTTTTTACCAGACTTATGTTCTTGGAAATGACAAACGCTGATCCATAACTTTAAAAACATAAAACTAACACTCGGTTGTCCAAAATGACCTTCAGTTTCAGAACAAAGAGTCGGAGGCTCGGTTTGGTTTGAAAGAGTCGGACGGAACGAACGCCGCTGCAGAAGTCACAACTGTTTTAAACTCGGATGCCTAAAATGCATAAAAACAACACGGAGGATTAAAGGAGCTCTTCATGTCCGATCCTCCCCGACAACTTCCACTTTCTGTTCTCGTCAACACAATACTAACAAAATATCATGTTTCACAGATGGTCTAAATTTCCTGCTGAAGGAAGAGTTTTGAGAAAATTGAGCATTTCATCCCATATTTTGTAATATATTGTGACCATGTGGTGCTTCAGAAATGTGTTATGATCAAATGCTGCTATTGGCGCTACTGCAGGACGATGCTACAGAGTGATGACAACAATGTACTGAATACACTTTTTTGTCATTCCCTATTAATTAATTTATGATCAAATCTTTCACTGGTTCACTGCAGTTTTTCTGGTCCGTTTCATGCTGGTTTGAAAGAATTGCACACTTTTAGGGGATTTTCTTTTTTTTCCCCAGTGTTGAGTTTCCACTGCCTTATTGTCTCCTCACAAAAGAAAAAATGTCCAGCTCCTTTTATTTTGAAAACGGTAGCATTACACCTGTGTTATAACCTGCAACGTTTAATCATGTTGAGAACCACAGCGTTTGTGCATCACGTTTTATTGGAGGAGAATTGAAGCACGTTGTTAAAGACCAAAATGTTCCATTGGAAGCGAGAGCTGCCTGAATGCACAAACCCACCTGATTTCCTCATGTTTAAGGTGCCGCCGTGCGTTTCTGTTCATTCCAAGACCGTAACGGGTGCCTGAGTTTGATCAGTAACGAGAGGCTGCTGACAGTTTCTCAATCTGTGTACATTGTTGTAAAAAATATTACTAATTAAACACCTAATTAAAAACAACAGACGTGTTTCTTGTGCAGAGAAAGAACCTTTATTTGTTGCCATGTTTGCAACTTCTGTCTGCTGAGGAGCCTAAATAAACACAATATACATATATTCCTGTTTTCCACCTCTAGTGGGCGCTGTTGGGGAAGCTAAGATCCCCACTTCAGCTGACGGTAAACTAACCTCAGATTTTTCTTTTCAGACTGTTTAAGCTACAAAACTATTACATATTGAATTTCAGGAGCTATTTCATCTTATAATTTCTTGTCACTGGCAGATTTAAACCTCCAAAAATTCCCAGAAAAAAACATGCTGACAATACAAGAACTAACTAGTCAAATTCTTTAAATAAATATGTTTCAGTAAAAACACTTTGGTGTAAGTTCAAACAATACAAAGAAAATATATAAAGATAAAAAAAGAGGGGGTGTTTCAGGATTTATACCTCTTCAGACAATTTCCACGTTGCAACTTGCAGAATTGTCTTTCCTGTTGCGTCATTAGTCTTTTTGTTGGAACGGTACCTGGAGACGTGCTGATGACTCGCTGGGCCACAGAACTTCCAGGCAATCTTTTCTGAACCAGTGGTCATACAGCTGTTTCCACATCTGTGTACAGGACACTGAGCATATGTGGTATCTTTATCGTCCAACCGCTCTCAATATGAAAAATGATCACCAACAGCACTGCCTGCAGCAGAGAGAGTGTGTGTGTGTGTGGGGGGGGGGGCTCTGTCCTTTAATCCTTACAAAACCACACATTTCTTCTTCCTCTGGTTGTTCCTCTGCTTTCGATTGAAGGCCAGAGTTCTTTTTGTTGCCTCTCTGAAAATGTCTTCCACGTTCTCCTGATACTTGGCCGAACACTCGAGGTAGAGCTCTGCGTTCATCTGCTGCCGGGTCTCCTCACCCTGGAAACACCAAGAATTAGACTAAGACTGCACTGATAAACACAATAAGTAGAGAAAAATTCACTTTTGGAGAAGATTTGTTCTTGTTAATAGAGATAAATGAGGTCATAGGTTGCGATGAAGGCGCTTCCTCTTTCATACTGCAGTTTACATCCTGCAACCTCAATCTGAAGGCTTCTTTTGGAAGGTCAGTAAGTGGATGCACACTTCTTTTGTTCTTACCTGTATGTAAGTGATGGGAGCCAGATTTATAGCCTTCAGCTTCCTCGCACACTCTTTATCCTTCCTGAGGTCAGTCTTGCAGCCAATCAGAATGATGGGCGTGTCCCGACAGAAGTGCTTCACCTCAGGGTACCACTGGGGAAACAAAATTCAACTTTAAGAGTCGAATTCATTGTGTTTTTGTCCTTTTTAATGACACTTTGCTGCTGTGCAGGATTGAATGATTTGACAGTGTTTGTAAGCAGCACTGAACCCTCCGACATGATGGGATCAAAGTCCACGTCGAAGGCTGACTTAATCAGATAAAAGAAAGCAGCCAACATAGACTTCATCAATCATTTACAAGCTGGAAAGCAAACCTGAAAGTCCGGTTAAACAGTGACAATCTTGTTTTTGTACCTGCATGTGTAACTAGAGGTGATTACCTTTATCAGGACATTCTCAAAGCTGGTGGGGTTGGTGACATCAAAGCAGACTAAAATCAGATTGGCCTCTTGGTATGAGAGCGGCCTCAGTCGGTCGTAGT
Source organism: Brachyistius frenatus (assembly GCF_029030835.1). Classification (NCBI taxonomy): domain Eukaryota; kingdom Metazoa; phylum Chordata; class Actinopteri; family Embiotocidae; genus Brachyistius; species Brachyistius frenatus. The sequence goes on from NW_027210976.1 coordinate 210,067, forward strand.
CATCCTGTCCTGAACCAACAAAGGCATCAAATATTTATTTACTGATTTACTGAATGTAAAAGTGTGCACAAAACACAAACCCTGTGTAACAGAACAGCAGTGCTAAACACAACCTCTTCTGCTTTTGAATATAACGTTATGATGTATGTTGCATAGCTAAAGTGTCGATATAGAAAACCACATCCTGGCTTCAGCTTCCTCCTCCGCTGGTGGAGTTCTGCTGCAAACATGCACAAGATAAGTCGCCAACACAGACAGTCGTGTCTTTTCCTGAAAATGAAATGGCTTTTTTAAAGTATCATTAGAAACATCTGCGTGTTTTTTTTTGCAGGCTTAAACACAGCTGTGTGGACTAAGTTGTCGGTGTGGAGTTTAGCTGGGGAACTTTTCAACTCCACACAATTCAAATCAGCAGCATCAATACGAAGCTGTAATGTTTTATGTGCTGAACACGTTGTCTAATTGTGTTTATACTGGTATCTGAGTTTAACACACCAGTACGGAAAAAAATACAATTAGAAAATCTAATTTACTGGTATTTAATCAAAGACCCCAAAGACAGAATGTCCAAAGTGTTTTCTCTCAGTATACATGAGACTTTCTAACAGATCTCTGCTTTGATCTGATCTGTGGTAAACGAATAATACTCAAATATTTGTCTGACTGAAATATTAATCCATGGCTAAAATAAAAATGCAGTAATTTAGCTGTTTGAAATCATGGTGAACATATAAAGTTAGTTCAAATACACGTTCAGCACGGCATTAAACCAGAAGGAATACGGGATTTGACTTCATTTAAGTTTTTGTAAAAGTAAAATACGTCTCTTTAACAAAATTTGTTTGAAATCATGGTCAGTCTTTTAAAGGACATTAGATGGTGGGGGGTGGGGGGGGGGCTGGAAGTTGTTGTTTTTTTACTTGATTTATGTGTGTGTGTGTGTGTGTGTGTGTGTGTGTGTGTGTGTGTGTGTGTGTGTGTGTGTGTGTGTGTGTGTGTGTGTGTGTGTGTGTGTGTTTTACTTGCATGAAGGAAAACTAATTCCTTGCTCAAATCTTGCCTCTAAAGTTGATTCCATAACAACTTGTGATTATTCCTGAATTAGTTCCTGAAAGATGATGATGATAATGATGATGATGATGATGCTCTGACATGAATATCGACCTTCACCACTTCCTCAGTGTCAGAACAACCAGATGAAGACTGAATTCATGCGGTGGCAGGTTGCTCGAACTTTTAAAATCTTAACAACTTTTAACCTACAGAGTGGTTTCCCTCCTGCTGACCTCAGGTCAGGATCTGTTCCTCTTATATATCCAACGACTTTTCACATCATGTGAAATGTTTTGTGCTGAAATCATAGATGTTCAACATGGAGGTGACGACGGATGTTTCTGTCTTACCAGCGGTGTCATACAGGTTGAGCTTTATCTCTTTTCCTCCAAGAGAGATAGTGGTGACATATTTTTCAAACACTGATGGCGCATATTTCTGTTTTGGACACACAAAAGAAATATTTTAATTTTATAATATTCCTTCATATAGAAAATTTCTACCAATTTATAGTTACATAGATTTAATCATGAATCCTGTAACATTATCAAATGCAGCTTTTTTTCTTTTTACAATAGTGAATACAATGATAAAAGAATCTGTTATGTATGTATTAATAAATTATCACACACTATTGAGGACTGTGGTAAGTGACATATGAGCTCCTCTTACCTCTGGAAAATCACCTTTGGCATAAACCATCAGAAGAGATGTTTTCCCGCAGCCTCCATCTCCCACAATCACAATCTTCAGTTCTTCTCCCTTGGTTTGAGTCATTTCGCCTCCTCACAGTCAGACAGGTGGACGAAGATTCTCCCTCCAGATTTAAGTTAAATTCATGGCAAAGCCAGCTGAATCTATATCTGGATGATTGACAGTGTCAGTAGAGGAACAGGCACGCTTCATGTGTCACCAGGTAGCTCTCTCTGTTTGCCACTTCCTGTTCCTGTCACTCTGACCCCAAACACACCCTCCTCCCCCACCTTCACTTCACTAATGCTGCCTCTCTACTTCCTGTGTTCACTGCATGTGGTGGCGTTTCTCATTCTGTGGGAGGGAACTCAGTCAGAAGCTCCGCCTCCACTGACCAGGAGGGTGTGTGTGTGGCGGGAGAGAGATAACTACAGACAGATGAATAATAATCAATAGATTCTCATCTCAGTCTGGTGGTTGATTTATTGTTTACTTCTAACTAATTATTGATTTATTGTTTACATCTAAGTGGTGATTGATTTATTGTTTACATCTAAGTGGTAATTGATTTATTGTTTACATCTAAGTGGTGATTGATTTATTGTTTACATCTAACTGGTAATTGATTTATTGTTTACATCTAAGTGGTAATTGATTTATTGTTTACATCTAAGTGGTAATTGATTTATTGTTTACATCTAAGTGGTAATTGATTTATTGTTTACATCTAAGTGGTAATTGATTTATTGTTTACATCTAAGTGGTAATTGATTTATTGTTTACATCTAACTGGTGATTGATTTATTGTTTACATCTAAGTGGTAATTGATTTATTGTTTACATCTAAGTGGTGATTGATTTATTGTTTACATCTAACTGGTGATTGATTTATTGTTTACATCTAACTAATGATTGATTTATTGTTTACATATAACTGGTGATTGATTTATTGTTTACATCTAACTGGTGATTGATTTATTGTTTACATCTAACTAATGATTGATTTATTGTTTACATCTAAGTGGTGATTGATTTATTGTTTACATCTAACTGGTGATTGATTCATTGTTTACATCTAACTAATGATTGATTTATTGTTTACATCTAAGTGGTGATTGATTTATTGTTTACATCTAAGTGGTGATTGATTTATTGTTTACATCTAACTAATGATTGATTTATTGTTTACATCTAACTGGTGATTGATTTATTGTTTACATCTAAGTGGTGATTGATTTATTGTTTACATCTAACTGGTGATTGATTTATTGTTTACATCTAAGTGGTGATTGATTTATTGTTTACTTCTAACTAATGATTGATTTATTGTTTACATCTAACTAATTATTGATTTATCGTTTACATCTAAGTGGTGATTGCTGTATTGTTTACATCTAAGTGGTGATTGATGTATTGTTTACATCTAAGTGGTGATTGATTTATTGTTTACATCTAACTGGTGATTGATTTATCGTTTACATCTAAGTGGTGATTGCTGTATTGTTTACATCTAAGTGGTGATTGATTTATTGTTTACATCTAAGTGGTGATTGATTTATTGTTTACATCTAACTGGTGATTGATTTATTGTTTACATCTAAGTGGTGATTGATTTATTGTTTACATCTAACTGGTGATTGATTTATTGTTTACATCTAACTAATGATTGATTTATTGTTTACATCTAACTGGTGATTGATTTATTGTTTACATCTAACTGGTGATTGATTTATTGTTTACATCTAAGTGGTGATTGATTTATTGTTTACATCTAAGTGGTGATTGACGTATTGTTTACATCTAAGTGGTGATTGATTTATTGTTTACATCTAACTGGTGATTGATTTATTGTTTACATCTAACTAATGATTGATTTATTGTTTACATCTAACTGGTGATTGATTTATTGTTTACATCTAAGTGGTGATTGATTTATTGTTTACATCTAAGTGGTGATTGATTTATTGTTTACATCTAAGTGGTGATTGATTTATTGTTTACATCTAAGTGGTGATTGATTTATTGTTTACATCTAAGTGGTGATTGATTTATTGTTTACATCTAAGTGGTGATTGATTTATTGTTTACATCTAACTGGTGATTGATTTATTGTTTACATCTAACTGGTGATTGATTTATTGTTTACATCTAAGTGGTGATTGATTTATTGTTTACATCTAAGTGGTGATTGATTTATTGTTTACATCTAAGTGGTGATTGATTTATTGTTTACATCTAAGTGGTGATTGATTTATTGTTTACATCTAAGTGGTGATTGATTTATTGTTTACATCTAAGTGGTGATTGATTTATTGTTTACATCTAAGTGGTGATGCTCTGCTGGCAGTGAACTGATGGTGGAATTATTGTCTCCATCTAATCTTCCATGACGGCTTGTTTCCTGTTTCCGGGTTAAAGGTCAGCTCCTGTTCTTCTTCCACTTCTGTCACATTCTTCAAACACGTCAGTGTTCATTTGATCGGCATTTCTCAGGTCAGACTGGGACGTCTGATCACTCCCTTAAAGGTAACTCATTAATATGTGTAAATTCTATCATTGATTGGATTTATGATTATAGATCATGCAGCCAGTTTATATGTTGAATCTTTTATGCAACTGAAAAGAAATTGAAGTATCTGACCGACAGATTAGATCCAAACAATGGTAAATAAATCCTTTCCTACTAATGTGGTCATTTTGAATCCTCAACGAGATGTCAGTCTGTCGGCTGTATGGCTGAACGCTGCAGTGACATCACAGCTATTCTGTCATCCAGGGTGCACGGACTCATCTTATGTGGAAAAAAAAACACATTAAATGAGCAAACTCAAGAGGTTGGGTTGGAGATGACATCAAGAGGTGCAGGATTTTCCCTTTATGTGGTGAGAGGCTGCTCTATGAAAAATATCATGAGGAATATCTTATCAGTGCTTTCAGTGAATTGGAGCTTTCTGGGAGGTGGATGTTTTAAACCAGTTAAACACTGAACCACGAGGTGCATCTGCAAGTCATCGGAGAGAAAAGGCACAGTCGGCTTACACATTCAGTCCCGTTGCCTCCGAGTTGTTAGATACTAAATGACCTAGTCAAGTCTGTAGATGCAATAAAAGGTCAAAATAAATAGCATTAGGTTTGGGGATATGCTTCGGCCGGGTCCATCATTGCTAATAATTAGAATCAGGTCGGTTAAAGTGGATGACGGGAGAGAGCTGATGATATATAACCGCTAAAAATGTTGTATTTGAGATTACTCTCTTCTCTGGAACATTTCTGCTGTAATAAAACCACTTCCAGTGGAAAGCTAAAATGTCACTGTTGTGAAAGGATGCAGTTATTTGGTGGGTAGGAGAACAGAAGATCTGAGCAAGCTGTCCCTTTAAGAGGAAAAGCTGACACCCTTTACTTCGCCTATTTAGGAAAAAAACATGTAAATCTTTTAAGATGGACATTCATTGCAGTGCCGTAAAGGAAATGTCACTTAAATTGCTCCTGCAACAAATTCACTCTGTTCATTGTATATTTTGTGTTATATGTACCCAATATGTCATGGTAGTTAAAATACCGTTTTAAGTCATGGGCCTAAATAGCTGTTAAAGTTCAACATTACAAAAAATACAACCTGCTTCAGTTTCCACAACAACAAAACATAAAACTGATTGTTTTGTCTATTTATTTATACATCTCACAAACACAGACAGGTGATAATATTGCCAAGTAAAAGAGACTCAATCACAAATCATAATGTGGAATATTACACTAATAACATGCAAATATTTGAGTTATAAAGATGAAAAGTCAGTGTTTTAAATACAGTACCACCAATCTGCATGAAAAATATCCTTGAAAAGTGAATGTACCCATAAATAATCAAAAAACGTGAAGCTCCAAGGATGCCTGGTTGGTACAAGAACAATCCGTCAGAATAAAAGGCTGCAAGCACAAAGGAGCCATGCAGTAGTCTGTCTGCTGCTCTGACTCCACACAAACGAGCCATTCATGCTGCTCATGTGCCCACAAGCATCTACAACCAGCTCCAGCATGGGAGAGCACCAGCTGGCCAGACTGACTGGATAGGGAAGAGAAAAAAAGTGCTTGATTGACGTACAAGGTGAAACTGGAAACCCAGCAAATGATTGAAGTAGCCTATAAAGGATATTAAATTCTCCTGTAGGTGTTCAAAATATCCACGTGTACAGCCTCTTTCATCAGCTAATGCACAAAGAGAAGACGACAGCTGTCCGCTGAAGAGGCCGGTCCTGAGTGGAATATTCCGGTCTGAGCGCAGCGGGGAGGACGGCTCTGAAGGCCTGCAAATAACCTCTCTGGAGGCTTGAACGCAGAAGCCCTGAGAATGGAACATTTCACCACATGAAACCCGCTTCTCTAGTTTGCCTCCATTGCTTTGGGGCAGCGTGTCTGGAAAGCTCGAGACAGGCGGAAGGGTGTCTGCAGCCTCGTGACCTGAATGCGCGCGCCTGTCAGCGGTAACCAGACAGGCCTCCGACGCGTTACCCGCTCACTCCGGAAAACACCGCGCACCACCGCTTCACGCCAAAACCCCGTTTCCGCACGCGGATAAAGCCCCCCCCGCCCCCCTCTATGTTTTAACTCCTTCGCCGAAAGGAGCGAGGACCGCCCTGCTTGTTGCTATCTGCTCTGCGGCGCTTCAAGCCGGTGATCCGCCGGTGTTTGGCTCGAGCCCGAGTTATTTTCACCCAGATACAAACCGACAGGGCTGCTGCTGGAGTCCTGATGACCTTATATGGCAATGTGGGGGTGCAGCAACGCGCACGAGTTCTCCTGGCAACCGGCCAGAGCGCTCGGATTACCGCCGTTGCTAAGGCGCGTCACCGCAGCAACCAGCCTCAACACGCTATTCAGGCTTCCTTACTTGCACGCGCACCGTCGACTGTTTTCTTCCTTTTGTGCTTCATGTTTCACGTCCCCCGTTTTCAAGTTCATCCCCCCGTGAAGCTCGATGTTCAGACGTCCTGCTGAAGCTCGGAAACCCCGAGACGGTCGTCTCTGCCGAGTCTCTGCCGAGCCTCACCCAGTTATGGCGCAGCAGCTTTTCACAGTAGCGCGCGCTCCTTTGTTGTAAAGAAGCCATTTTGAGGCACTGAGCTCGTGATAGGGTCCACACACACACACACACACACACACACACACACACACACACACACACACACACACACACACACACACACACACACACACACACACACACACACACACACACACACACACACACACACACACAGACACACACACACACACACACACACACACACACACACACACACACACACACAGACACACACACACACACACACAAAGACACACACACACACACACACACACACACACACACACAGAGACACACACACACACACACACACACACACACACACACACACACACACACACAGAGACACACACACACACACACACACAAAGAGACACACACACACACACACACACACACACACACACACACACACACACACACTCTCTCTCACACACACACACACACACGCGGTTTCTGGGGATGAAAGCAGTGAAAAACACCAGTTTTCTCCCATAAGATCCTTTTTGCTCGTTTAAAACTTGGATTACATATTTTAATCACTGTAAGTTTGCAATATCCATCAAAAATAATCAAATACGACTGCTGTGGGTTACAGTTACATTTCTGTTACAAAAGTCAACATAGTTTTGCTGAAATCGTTTTTTTTTATTTTATCACAAGTCTTGTTCTTGCTGTCTGTCCTATGTAAATATATAAATAGGCAAATTCAGTGAAATAGCTCAAAATCCATTACCTTCCACACAACATTTCCTTGTAGGTTTATGTGCTGTAGCTCAGTTAGAAATAGAAGAAGTTATAATCGACTGCAATCCTGTCTTGAAGGAGGGAGAAGAGCTGGTTTGCATATTGCCCACAGATGATGCTTGGAGATGCAAAAAAAAGAAAAGAAAAAAGGTTTGTAAAGAGCTCATGTGTCTGTCTGCTAATGGATTCCTTCTCTTTCAGGAGCTTCCCGCCCCTCATTATTAGAGGATCGGAGATGGAGCTGGAAACAGTCCTGCTGCCCCGTTCGGGCCTGTTCACTGTGACACGGTAAATAGTCCACCGTGCAAAGTGTCCTCCTGTTTCCTCTGCTTCAAAAAACACATCGAGCTGCTGAGATCTTTGAGCCCTGAAGGAGGTCAAGCTGCCGTTCACACCGTGGACGCTTTTAAATGGCTGCAGATGGTGGCTGAAGTTGTAGGAGACCAGGACAGATCAATGAAACAGATCAATGAAACAGATCAATGAAACAGATCAATGAAACAGATCAATGAAACAGATCAATGAAACAGATCAATGAAACCGATCAGAGGGCTTCAGGTACGACAGAAGAAGCTCCAGAACAACATTAGTTATCCGGCCTGCTGCTATAAAACCTGATTTACACACTTTAACCATGAACATCTTAAAATAAAGTTACAGAATTTCTGTGATCAAATTAATGATAGCTCAAAAAATTAACTGACAGAAAACACTTTTAATTACAGTAACTGCATGCCTCACATTTACAATACTGAATTATCAAAACTGTTAAATTATTATAAAAGAGTTCAACTTACTCACTGCTACTATCCTACAAGGCCATAAGTGCAATGCCAGCATCTGCCATTACACCTTTTGTCACTTTAACTGTGTTGTTTTTCTATAACTTAACATCTCCAAAGCCATAAAGCTGTTTATTCACAACATTTGGTTTTCACTTCAGAAATACTGTTATGGGTGTGCCGTGACCTAGTTAAGACAAAGATGGATTCCAGGCAGAGGAAAAAAGGCTCAAAATGTCACAGGGCATTACATCCAGTACATTCTCTTCCTTCTTCTCAATCCTTTAAAGGAGGAATCATAGTTTGATCATAGTCCGTGAGAGACGCGGAGATCAAGTGTAAGATCCCTTTTGGAACAAAGGAAACCCATCGAGGCCACTGATGCCGCTTAAGGAAAATGGCTGCCTCGCCTCTCGGCCCCTCTCCCTCTGGTGACGAGCTCGCGAGCCGCTCCTCTAATACCAACGGCTCCGCCGCTGCTGCGCGCTGATTGGTCCGCCGAGCTGCCGCTGTTAACCAGCCAATTGCCCGGTCAGCGCGAGGCAGCAGCCAATGTCAAACACAACAAAACGGCAAAATGGAAACAAGTAAACACGCGCGGCTTTAATGTGATTCGATGAAACCGCTGCAGTTCGTTCTGTACGTGAAGGAACGAGGCCCGGTTCCGGTTCCGGTTCGCCGGTCCGGTTCCGACGAACTGACAGAAAACGGATCAACATTCTGGTGCTAACAGACCGAGTTTCGCATTAAAACCTAATTCTTGTGTTGAACATTTCACATCAGCTGTCAGCAGCTTCGCAGCACCGGAAGGAGCGTTTGTTTGTTTGTTTGTTTGTTTTTGTTTTTGTTTCGTCTGAAGTTGTGAACAAACACGAGCTCGCGACCGAATCCGTTTTATTAGCCTTTAGTGGCAGTTACTGTGTCGGGCTTGTGTTGCCAGTTGGGTAAATACAATCGGCAGATTCCACACACAAAAAAAAGGATTTAGAAGTTTAAAGACACCAATCTGTCACCGGAACTACAACATGTGCGCGTATGAATAAAGAGTTGGAACCTGAATTATTAAACACGCTTCTGGTTTTTACAAATAATTTTAAACGACCGGCGAAAATAGAAACAAGCTCGTAACGAAAGTGCGAGCAGCCTCGGAGGTGGGCAAGCCTAGCGGTGTATTGTGGGAGACAGCAGCTCCAGACCAGAGGCTCACAATATGCGCTGGCTCTCGCCGAAAAGGAGGCAGTATTCAGGCGAAACCATGTAATGTAAAGCGGCGAAAGGAAAGCGATTTGGTCTTTTCATCAATTAAAAAACACACTCGATCGGACGAATCATGTCCAAGCCGGGGGAGCGGAGCCGACTGACCGAGGACCACGGCAGAAAGCAGAGTTCAAGTAAGCTGGTTCTCTTCCTCCAGCCTCCGAACGCCTGTTTTCCGGAACGCAGATCCCATTTTTCGGTCTCGCTCGGTTCCTCTCGCCGCCGAAGTCCCGCATGAAGGACGTGTGTGTGTTTAAAAGTGCTGCCGGCGGAGCGGACCGTGTTCCGCGTCGCTCCCGTTAACGTTAGCTCTCCTCTCCCTGCTGCCACTTCAGGTCTGGCGAACGGCATGGACAGCCATCCCGGCGGCGGGTCGGCGGAGAAGCGGAGCCACCACTGGAGAAGTTACAAGTTGATCATCGACCCGGCGCTCAAGAAGGGATCCCACAAACTGTACCGCTACGACGGACAGACTTTCAACATGCCCGTAAGTGCCGCCTGTGACGACGGAGAGTCGGGTACGATAGTAACCGAGTAGCCGACCTCCATGATGGTTACCTTCGTGGCCGTGTGGCCGCGGCCGGACCGCGGGCGCGATCAGCCCCTCGACCGCCGGGTCGGAGCTGTTCATTCGGATTCAAAAACCGCCTCCGGATTGTGCAGGACTACTTTGCAACAAGTTAGTAGCGTGTGGAGTTGTGATGGGATGGATAACAGCTCTGTGTCCCCTCCTCTTCTCCCGCAGAACCCCGGGATACCACCGGTGGACATCGTCCGGGACCCGAGGATCGGTCGTCTCTGGACCAAGTACAAAGAGATGGACCTGCCGGTGCCCAAGTTTAAGGTATGTTGACAGAATGGCAGCAGTGGTGTGTGTGTGTGTGTGTGTGTGTGTGTGTGTGTGTGTGTGTGTGTGTGTGTGTGTGTGTGTGTGTGTGTGTGTGTGTGTGTGTGTGTGTGTGTGTGAGGGGGGGGGGTGCTGTCAAGAGCAGCAGACACACCCCCTCTCACCCCCCCTCTCACCCTTGTTTAGACCAAAACAGCCCCCCTCACCGTGCTTCCATTTCTGGACTTTTAATTGCATTATAATAACTGAGCATCATCTTCTGCAGCACTTCCGTTATCTCAGCTGTCAGAATGAGCGCACGTGCTGCAGCGCTCACCGGCAGCACCGCTCATTAACTCCTGCCGTCCCTCCCAGATCGATGAGTGCTACATCGGCCCGGTGCCACCGAAGGAGGTGACGTTCGCCCGACTCAACGACAACATACGGGAAGGATTTCTCACCGACATGTGCAAAAAATTCGGAGAGATCGAGGAGGTGGATATCCTGTACAACCCGAAGAACAAAAAGCACCTGGGAATAGCCAAAGTTGTTTTTGAGAGCGTGAAAGCCGCCAAAGTGGCCGTGCAGTCGCTCCACAACACGTCCGTGATGGGGAACATCATCCACGTGGAGCTGGACCCGAAAGGTAAACACGGCAGTCACACAGGTCACAGCTGCGATCTGACCTGTTCGCAGCTGCAGGGCCACAAACACATTATTTATATATATATATATATATATATATATATATATTAAAGTGTTGTTTTGAATTATTAGGATGACAGCAGTCACGTGCACATATTTAGCGCTGTTGCCAGGTAACGTGTGATAATTGAATTTGATTGAAAGTGTGCCTGTTCCCTGGAGCCAGAGCTGAGGCTGCCGGAGTCCCTCTGAGCATCACTTCAGACCTGCAAACAAACACAACCCGATCTGTTAGACTCACCGTTCATTAAATATGAGTTCATTTCAGTTCAGTCAGTAAGACTGTTTGGATTTCAGCCTCCACGTTGATTCTGATTTAAAACCTCTGAAGATTATGCAAGTTTATTTTTTGACAAGCAATGTTTTCACATCTGTGCTTGTTTAATTAGAGAAATGATGTCTGATGTTTTTAATTACAGCTTGCACTAATGCTCTTGAATTATTTTCACAAATTCATAAACGTCTTTTTTTAAATTGTAGTTAGTGTTTGTGTAGAAGATGCAAAATACATGAAGGTATGTGTTGGTCGTGCTATTTTAGCATCTATTCTATGTATCATATGTTTTAAATGATCATATGTCAGTCAAGAGTATTTATTGCCTAACGTGACTGATTACAGTTCATAATTTATGTGTTGGCAGATGTAAATTATACATAATATTAGACTGTAAAGCTTCTACTTTGTGCACGATATTTAGTTTGGGGTTCAGCTACTGTTAGTTAAACCATACCACATTAGTTTTAATAAATTCTGCCAGCATTAATAAAGTCAGCATCGTCATGTTTACTGTTCTGCAGGTGAGAATCGCCTTCGGTACTTTCAGCTCCTGATGAACGGCAGCTACACCCCACGGACGCTCCCTGTGGGCGGAGAGGAGGCCAGAGAAGTTTCCCCTCGGAGCTTGGCAGAAGCCTTACTGGTAAAAATCCTCCAACAAAATGCAATATATATATTTATTTATATTTTTGTGTTTATGGTGGTGATTTATTTGAAATCACTCTCTAAACTACGCCAATAAGAGTGAAATAGTGTGTAATTGATGTGATTAGTGCAGCAGGTGGTGCAGTGGAGCAGAGGAAATGTTAGTTGGTGATCTGGCCGTTGAAGCAGCAGCGTGATGCCCCCCCCCCCCCCCCCGGCCTCTCGTTCACTAGTTTCTGTTTTTTAAAAGATCATCGCTGGTGTACACTTTGAAATGTAGCTTCACTCGTCTGGGAAATCCTTCAACTATTTCATGATGGTTTGATATCCAGAAGCTTTTAAACTGCAACATGAAGACGTTCTTCATCAAAGTGTCAACGTTGTTTCCTTTCTGTCCTTTCTGTCCCGTGTGGTGTCTGCGTGGGTTAATTCCACCCTGTGTGTGTCCTGTCAGGCCTGCGAGCCCATCCGCCGGTTGTCCGAGAGCAGCAGCGTGTCTGCTGTGGGAGGGACGTTATCAGCCAGCAGCTCCAGCACTCCTCTGACCCTGGAGACGGGCTACTCCAGCCTGAGGCAGGACACGCCTCAGTCCCAGGGAACCCCCCACACCCCACGCCAGGCAGGTACGCCCTTCTCTCAAGACTCCAACTACTCCAGCCGGCAGTCCACGCCTGCGTACCAGTCCAGCCGGCCCGAGAGCTCCGGAGGTTACAAATCTCGCAGACACGAGAGTAAGTTCCAGGATGCGTACAACCGCCGGCCGGAGAGGCCTCAGTACCGCAGCAACATGTACCGCAGCACGCCGTCTGAACAAGCTGCTTTCAAACAGCATCAGCTCACCCCACCGGAGCCTCCGCCTTCCACCACCTCCTTCCCCTACACAGCGCCTCCCCCTGCTACGCCCAATTTCAAGTCTGCCTTCTCACCCTACCAGGCCCCTTTGCCCCCTGCGTTCCCCCCGTCCGAGCCAGCTTTCAGTCACCCGACCCAGAGGGAGGGTGAGTACCTGCGTCCCCCGCAGCCGCCTCTGGCAGCTGCCGCTGACTTTCTGCCCGTCAAGGAGAGACCAGAAACTCCTCCGATCCCAGAGCTCCCTCCGGAGCCCGAGCCCCATCCGACCACCCCTCCTCCTCGGACCCCGGAGCGCTGCCCGTCACCCGGCTCCCCCGTGCTGGATCCGGAGCGCAATAGTCTGGATTCCCGCATCGAGATGCTCCTAAAGGAGAAAAGGACAAAGCTGCTGCCGTTCTTGGAGGAGCGGGACTCGGACACTGAGGTGCGAATGGATGGAAGTCCGATTTCCTCCTCCTCCTCTCAACTATCCCCAATTCCCCCGTACACCAGCGCCTCTCAAGGGGGCCGGCAAAATTCCCGTCCCTCCAGCACCGGCTTGGAGGACATCAGCCCGACCCCGCTGCCAGACTCGGAAGATGAAGAGACGATTCCCGGAACGGCCTCTCTGGTCCAGAGAATCAGCTCCCCCGTCCACGAGAAGATGAGCAACAGTGACCTCAATGACGGAGCTTTCCGAGGCCACACCCCCTCCGATAAGATGGACACGGTGAGACGACGAGTGCTTTATTCTGATGTGTGTATGAACAGGTTGACCTGTATGTTTGAAGGTGTCTCTTATTGATAACCCTGATTAGCTGATAGTAGCAGGCGCTGATGTTTACACCGCTGAGTGACAGTTACAGGAAGTCAGGCTGAGTTTCAGTGTTCGTAGTATTTAACCCTCTTTTTGTTTCATCCTTTGTGAAGGAAACTCTGGTTTCACAGCAAACTGTAGCACGAAGTCTTTTCTCCTCCGGACGGCTGCTGTGTTCGTCTGCAAATAATGAAAAGGATCTTAAAAGTACAAACAAGTAATGACTCTTAAAGAGTACATTTTAATATGCACACAAAAGTTGAGAATTCCTTGTCAGTGCAGAGAGAAGAGTTGAAATGATTTCTGAATGAGAAGTTTCAGATGCACCACTTGCAGTCTAACAGATACCTTCACATGTCTGAGGCTGAGCTCCTTGTTCTCAAGTCATCGTGTTTCTGCACGCTGTCCTGTGGAAGCCAGGCTGCTGTTGGGGAATTGAACACTCTTGTTTCCTCTTTCTAACACGCTGCACGCGGAGGAACAACCACCGCTTGGCTGTTAGCCCCGTCCAGAAGCACACTTCCTGGTTGTGCTGAGCCTGTTAGTCCGATTGGCCGCAGCGTCTCTGCTCTCACATTTCAAGTTATCACAAAGCAAATAGAGCAAACAGGTCATTTGGCTAATGACGCCACTCCCAGTTTACTCTGCTTGGCTTCATTTGTGCAGCAGTTGTGACAGAGATCCTTTTAAAACATGAAACAACAGGGAGGAGAATTTACAGCTGATGTGTTGCTTTCATATTTTCTACCTGTTGTGACGACGTAGTTTTGACGCCTGAACCGAAGACACGGGTCGGTTGTGTTCGTGGTACCTTGTGTAGGCAAACCAAACTTTGAACTCACATCAGCTATAGAAACATGTGTTGCTCTTATTTTGAAGGACAAACCGGTTGTCAGTCCTCAAACTGAAATGAGTCTGTAACAGATCAGAAACTGTCAAGTACTGAACATGAAATCATGAAAGAAATCTGCCACTATTTTATTCAAGCGAAGCTCTTGCGTGGTTGTTTGTGATATTTCAGAACTTCATCTCCTTTTGTTAAAAATGTGAAAAGTGTTTTGTAGACAAACATCCTCAGAGCATTAATTATTAATCACCAGAACAGAAGAGCCTTGAAAGAAACGCCAGCCGTGTTTCCGTGAAGTCACGATGAAGGTTAAAGCAGGTTTGAGAGAACGATCGGAACTCAATGTTCACGAGGTTTTTCCTGAGCTTTTGACCTCATCATAAGGTCTTTGTGAGTAAATGGCGTTTGCTCCGTTGTCATGGAGATGAAAAGGGCAGACGACCGTACAGATTTCGCAGAGGCTTGTATCGTCCTGACAGGTTTGTCCCTTTTCACGCAGGGTCATCAGTCGTCTGGAGAAGACATGGAGATCTCTGACGACGAGATGCCCGGGACTCCGATCTCCGGCGGGGACTGTGGGAAGGGCATCGTTGTGAACTCGGCAGTCTCCCCGATGCCGACCATTTCCATCCACCCCTCCGGCTACCACCCTCTGTCACACCAAGGTGGCTTCGCCATCCCACACCACCACCTGCCCCCTCACTCCGCCGTCCCGGGCCATCCTCCTCACCTGGCCGGTCACCCCGGAGTGCCGCACCACATGCTGGCCCACATGGGTCCCTACCCTCCCAGCATGATGCCGCTGGTGCAGATGGAGCTGATGAACTGCTTGGGCTGGGAACAGTGGAGCACGGTTCCTATGTCCTTCCAGATGCAGCAGCAGGTGCTGAGTCGCATGGCTCAGACCAGAGGGCCCTATCCGTATCCACATTTTATGGACAGTGGTGCGTTCGGGGGACCCTACCCACCTATTTCAATGGGCACGACACCAGCCAGCAGCACGGGAGCACCCGGGCAGCAGTGGCAGCATCCCAGTTTACCAAAGTTCAACCCCACTGTTCCTCCTCCTGGATATGAGACCAAGAAGGAGGATCCCCACAAGGCCACCGTGGACGGTGTGCTGCTGGTCATCGTCAAGGAGCTGAAGGCCATCATGAAGAGGGACCTTAACCGCAAAATGGTGGAGGTGGTGGCCTTCAGGGCCTTCGACGACTGGTGGGAGAAAAAGGAGCGTTCAGCAAAGGTACGTTTCACCGAGGTCTAAACACGTTTAAAAACGGAGCCGTTATGTCCCGTGTACGAGGAAGTACAATGACTACTCATGCATTGTGCAATTTGTTCATTTCTGTCTGTTAAATCGGGAAAACAAATCTGGGCCATCTTATATGAATTAATTACATGTAATAGAAGCAATGAATTGCAGTAACATTTGTGCCATTCAGTCACAAACAGCAAACTTCCATCCACTCTGGTTTAAAGTGATGCTTTTTGCACATTTTTCAAGAAAATGATTGAAGACTCTCTCGTTCAGTTGCAGCAGATTTGTCTGTCTGTGGTCCAGCAAGCTTTCACAGACAAAAGTCTCGAATTAATCGGAGCTATTATTTTGACAAGTGGCACAAGGAATTCATCTCATCTGATTCTCATCTCATTGCTGCTCTGAATGAAAAGATTAGTCACCTCATCAAGATAATTAAATAGTTTACATAGTCAATTATCAAGGAAAAATGGCAAATATTCCTGCTGCCGGCTCCTCCAGTGGGAGGATTTGTTGTTATTTCTGTTTTATTTCATTTAAAAGTGCATTCTTTCTAGTTTTAGCCTGTCGTCGGATAAAACAAGAAAACTGTTGACATCATCTCGGGCTCTTTTTTTCCCTCCATTTTCTGACACTTTATAAACTATGAAACAATTGAAAAATGATTGGCTGATTTATTGACCATGAAAATGAATCATTAATTTCTTTCAAATTTGAAGCAGCGTGTGTTCAATGACAATCGTTTTATAGACCGAATCCAGCGAATGAGAAAAGAGTTTCATACAATAACTACTGAGCATTAACGAGGATGTGTTTCCTTCAGGCATCTTTGACTCCGGTGAAGGGTGCTGAGGGGAAAGAAGAAGAAAGACCCAAACCCAAAGAGACGATGGGCTCCAGTCTGCTGGAGAACTGGAACAAGGGTGAAGGGCTCGGCTACGAGGGGATGGGTCTGGGAATCGGCCTGCGAGGAGCCATCCGCCTACCCTCCTTCAAGGTAACACTTTCACTAACGGCCACTTCCTGGACTCGTTCCTCCGTCTGCGGCTGTGAAACCTGGTTTGCGTCCTGTGTTCAGGTGAAACGAAAGGACCCACCTGAGGCCGCAGCATCCGGCGACAACAAGCGAGCCCGCCCCTCCACTCCCGTGGACGACGAACTGGAGGATGAAGGTGATCCTCCGCTATGAATGCACATGAAATACTGGACACTCGCAATGCTTTCAAAAGATAATTTATCTTGTGGCCAATTTCTGTCAGATCGGGATCGAGACCCGGCCGAGCTCCCCGCTGACGATTCCAAAATGGACGCCGATGTCACGTCAGCGACGCGACGGCATTCACGGCCTCTTGAACTGGACAGTGAGGGGGAGGAGGAAGTGGACACCTCAGGGAAGGAGGAGGAGTCACTGTCGGACAGGGAGGAGGAGCTTGATGAAACGGAGGCTACGAACAGGCTGTCGTCAGGCAAGGTAGGCCACCTGGAAAAATCCAGCCGGAGGTGTCCAGAATATTGGTGTGTGTGTGTGTGTGTTGTGTACATTTTTTCAATATCTGTCTGATCGTCTCCAAGGAGAGTGACGATGAGGAGGGTGATGATGAAGATGAGGG
>NW_027210976.1:232500-236555 GCF_029030835.1 Brachyistius frenatus
GCGACCGCTCGGCGACCGCTCGGCGACCACGTCTCTGTGGGCCGACGTGGTCGTTTCCATCCAGCTGGAGGCAGAAGGCCGGCGGAGCGCCTGAAGCGCCGCTTTCTCGCTTCTACCTCCTCTGAACTGGACTTCTCAGAAACAAATCAAACTAATGAAAAATTCAAGCAAAGCAAATGGTTAAAGTCCTGCCACAAAATCTGGAATATTCAAATATCTGACCTGCTTTCACCAGCCATTAATAGATCGTGCTGCTTCCTTTTAGTTTATGCAAAAGTTGAAGATAACGTGCAAAATTTGTATTAATGATATTCCAGTGTTTCTCCACTTCTGTTTAGGTAGTTCTCTTGCTTGTTTCTTCAAAGACACTATATTTGTGTGTGTGAGTGTGTCGCCTCTGATCAGAGTATTTAGTGTGAGAATGGGAGTGTACTGCCCCCTGTAGGCTGCAACGCAACAGGCCAGTCAATCCCACAACGCTACAAAAGGAAGTTGAATCCATTCATGTCTACATCCACCAGACAGCAGCTGAAAACAGTGAAACTAAGAGCAATCCATTATTTCTCCTTCTTAGTGCCATACGAATGTTGAACTGTCCCTGTTGCAGCTGAGGAGGCTGCTGACAGATTGAAAAGTCGGTTCATTCCCAGATGTGTTAACATGCATGTGCAAAGAATTGCTGCCGATTTTGGGGTGTTTGATGATGATGATGATGATGATGATGATGATGATGTTTTGGCTTCATCTACTTGTACTTGGGATGCCGGTCTGGTGTTTGTGTGCTCATAGCTTTCTCTTCAGCTGCAACTCTTTTTGTACCACCAGTGTTTATCGTTCCTGTGCGAACAGACAGAAAGGATTCTTCCACCTGAGGGTTGGTTTTTCTTTCTAGACTCATTAAGATAAAAGAAAAGCACTTGTCGGCTTGCACATCTGTTAACGCCCTCTTAGCCAGTCAGCTCCCCCTCTAAGACCGAGTCAGTCATTGCTTTTCATTCACTTGGACTGATAATGGAGATTTTTTTTCACCAGTGATGTTCATATTGTATATGATTACTTGTACAGAAGATCTAAAGCGGTTTTTTTTGTTGTTGTTTTTTTTATCTTCACGAGTGTAACACTTTTAAGATGCATCTCTTTTTTTTTTTTTCTTCTTTTTTTTTTTTTTTTTTTTATAAAAGACAGTATTTAAAATATTTTCAGGGATCTCTAAACGGAATCTGATGATTTATTTAAAGAAAAAGGTCCACTGTGTACAGGAAGACGCCCCACCTCCCTTTTGAAAGATTGTTTCTTGTAGAAACGTCTTCATTTTTCTGCCCATTTGCTTTGTAATCCTAAAATATGTAAATAGTGTAACTGTGAATACTATATATATATATATATATATATATATATATATATATATATATATATGTATATATGTATATATATATATATATATATATATATATATACGTATAAATGTATGTGTATATATGTGTATATGTGTATATGTGCATATATGGATATATACATGTATGTATATACATATATATGTATGTATGTATATATATATATATATATATACCATATATATATATATATATATATACATATCCATATATGTGTATATATGGATATATATATATATATATATTTTTGTTCCCTGGGATTTGCTATGTGAACACAGCTCAGACGTCTATGTATCATAATGAGGTGAGTGATGAGCTGGTAGCAGGAAATTCAGCTTGTGTCAAGCTCTGTTTTTCTTTTTTAAATTTTCTGTTGTAAATTCTACGAAAAGTTGTTTGCGGTGTGGAGAAAGAAAAAAAAGGTGCCGAATCGGCATGAGAAGAGGACTGAAGCATCAGCCTGCTTCTCGTGTCTATTTATTATACAACAAATGTATGAAAAAGGAAAAATGGAAATAAAGCAATTTTGCATACATCTGTAAGCAGCAGTTATTTTATTTATTATTGGTTGTGTAAAATAAGACCACAAACTCCGACTGTTATTTAAATTTCTGGAATGAAAACAGGCGGCAGCAGCTGACCACACAGAGACAAGTCATGTGATTTACTGTCCTCCAATGCCGGGCCCTGGACCAGTACCGGGGCCGTGGATGATTTGGTACTGGGCCGTACAGAAAGAATGAAAAACTTGTATTTATTTATTTTAATTTTATTTACATTAGCCTGCATGGTATTTTATTTTGAAAAATGACCACTTCTGTCCACACCTCTTTCTCAGGTGTCTCAGTTGCAGTTTTTTTCATGCACTGATAAACCCGCAAGTTAACCCGAGCAAAAATGAGCAAAAAAACAACGTATCTGGAGAGGTTCCTTGAAAAGGGGGAAAGACCGAATGATGAGACAACAGAAAACTCCAACACCACCAACAACAAAAAAGCTGCGTTTAAAAGAAAATACCAAGAGTCCTACTTATATTATGGGTTCATCGCAACAGCTGATTCACATTCTCCAAGCCCGCTCTGTATAATATGTGGCTACCGGATATCTAATTATATCTAATTGTGTTTTGTTTTTTATTACGTGCCCCCCCAGTTTATTACGTAGGGTTAGTTGAGCCCAAACAATACAACATTTTGGGGGCCGATACCAATATTAAGAAGTGAAAAATTCTAAAAATACAAATAATTATATCAATATTTTAATCATAATCAGATTGTCAAACACTTCTGAAAAATACATCTAATGGAGGCAGGATATTTTATAGATAAGCTTTGATGTTCAAAATTACATCAGTGCAATGAAATAGTGAAACATGGGAAATTTACGAGGGTGAATCCGATAGTTCAGAGACTGCTCCTGTTGCGCGTGATCAGTGTGCACCGCTGTGAAGTGCGCAAAGCAGAAATAAGACTAAACATTTGGAAGTAAGTCTTTCAAGTTATCGCTTGATCACCATCAGCACCTAATTTACGAGTTTCATTTTTGTGAATGCTGCTATAACATCTGCGATGGACCCAAATTTAAGGGTTTCTCATGCTGATTTTAAGAGTTTAACACAATATGTGATCTGCACCCTCCGGTCATGTCCAAGGACAAACAGAAGAAACTCAGGAGTTTCATCAAGTGAAAAAACTTGGAGTACTTCCAAGTGAAGGTTACAGGTTCTCTGTGCTGCGTGCACATCAGAGTGCTGCACACCGTTTGGACACCGTAACAGCAGTGACGACACTTTGGAATTTACCCTCGTTAAAATGATAGTCCATAATCAATATCAATAATAATAATCAATAGTATAGAAAATAGCATGTCGTCTAAAATATGATTTTTAAAAAAGTCACACTATAGCATGTCGTCTAAAATATGATAAAAAGTCACACTATAGCATGTCGTCTAAAATATGATAAAAAGTCATACTATAGCGTGTCGTCTAAAATATGATTAAAAAGTCATACTATAACATGTCGTCTAAAATATGATTAAAAAAAAAGTCATACTATAACATGTCGTCTAAAATATGATTAAAAAAAAGTCATACTATACCATGTCGTCTAAAATATGATTAAAAAAAAAGTCATACTATACCATGTCGTCTATAATATGATTTAAAAAAAAGTCATACTATAACATGTCGTCTAAAATATGATTAAAAAAAAAGTCATACTATACCATGTCGTCTATAATATGATTAAAAAAAAGTCATACTATAACATGTCGTCTAAAATATGATTAAAAAAAAAGTCATACTATAACATGTCGTCTATAATATGATTAAAAAAGTCATACTATAACATGTCGTCTAAAATATGATTAAAAAAAAGTCATACTATAACATGTCGTCTAAAATATGATTTAAAAAAAAGTCACACTATAACATGTCGTCTAAAATATGATTAAAAAGTCATACTATAACATGTCGTCTAAAATATGATTAAAAAAAAAGTCATACTATAACATGTCGTCTAAAATATGATTAAAAAAAAAGTCATACTATACCATGTCGTCTATAATATGATTAAAAAAAAGTCATACTATAACATGTCGTCTAAAATATGATTAAAAAAAAGTCATACTATAACATGTCGTCTAAAATATGATTTTAAA